>NC_064575.1:59921419-60221419 GCF_937001465.1 Orcinus orca | reverse complement strand
AGGTACTGCAGTTCGGAGAAAAAAAAAGGATTCAGAGCTGGGGGCAAGTCAAAAAGCAAAAGACAGCAGAGAAAGACTAACTGTTAGGGTCTGGAGCAGATAATGCAATGGAATTTCCACAGACGATTGCTTATTATAGCTGAGCCTCTTTTGAAAAGCCATGTACTTGTGTCCAAAAGTAGGTCCATTTTTAAAGAATATAGAGTCTAAAATTCTTTTTTCATGCAGTGACATTGAAAAAGAAAATAATGATTTTTATACTGAATGAAAATTAAACCTGTGAATTACTGAACATTAAGTGATACTATGTGTGTCTTGGCTACTTAAGTTCCTTCATTTTCTTAAAGAAAATAAAGATAGATATGTTTGAAAGAACTTATATACTAGGATCATGGCATGATGAAATTATGCCGAATAACAGAAAGAATTCCTTAACAAAAATATTAAAAGGAAAAATAGTCAATGACTCAGGAAAAATTAAACTGTAGATTAGTGCCTAACACTTCTTTATGAAGAAAAGAATTATTTTGGGAACCTCCCTGGTGGCACAGTGGTTAAGACTCTGCACTCCCAATTCAGGGGGCCCCGGTTCGATCCCTGGTCAGGGAACTAGATCCCACACGCATGGCACAACTAAGAGTTCACATGCCACAACTAAGGAGCCCACCTGTCTCAACTAAGACTCAGTGCAACCAAATAAATAAATATTTTTTTAAAAAAAGAATTATTTTAAAACTTAAAAAATGTTTTCATTTAATGAAATAGAGACTCGTAAAATAAAAGATTTATTGTTTCACTTTATGTTCTGTGGTTAAAACCTAGGATAAAACACCTCAGGCATTATTAATAAAACATGTCATCATTTAATGCATTAAAAAAGTGTCATGTTGGCTATGTTGAATAAGTTTTCTGAAGTTAGGGCAAATTAATCTTTTTTTATATTAAAATAATGAAAATGTATATAAAAGTATGACCCCTATTCTCATACAATTTAAATTCATTGGAGAGACATGTATACAAGTAAACAATTACAACAAAATAGTAAGAGTTGTAATGGAGTTAAGTAGAAGATGAAGTGGAAAAAGAGAGAAAAGCATTCCTGAGTCTTTAATTTTTATTTTTAATTGCATAATATTTTATTAATTTTTCCTTCTTTATCCTTTTTTTTATTTTCTTCAAGTTTTATTCTTGACTCTTTCATGAGGGTCAAGGAAGACCACAGAGAGGGTGACGCAGGAACCCATGTTAGGTGAAGAGCACAATGTGGAAACATAACAGAGCATTTCATCTTTAAGGAACTAAAAATAGTATGATGTTTCTGCAACTTAAAGGCATAAAAGAAAATGCCTAAGGAAAAAACTGGACAAGTAAGCAGGGACCAAATCATGAAGGAACTATGCTATGCCCAGGAGGCGTTTTATCTTACAGTGAAGATACACAAATTGAAGAATTTTGCAGTTTCACAATGCTTGGGAAATACATCATTATTTGTAGTGTTGACTAAAAAAATATTACAACATCAAAGTTGAGAGTTATGTTTTATTCGGCGGGAATTTTTAGGACTTCAAGCCCAGGAGGCAGCATCTCAGGTAACCGGTTCCAAGGAGGCGAGGGGGGAGCTAGCATATATTGGAGTTTTGCAACAAAAGGCAGGTAATAGGAACAAAAGATTACTGTTAATTAAAGAAAACTAGAAATCTCAAGTTAAGGAATTTAGTGTTTTTCTATGTATAGGAAGATGCAAGAGTCTGGGCTCACTGAAATAATTCCTTTTATATGCACCTCAGTTATCTGGGGCCAGTATCCTGTGTTTTCATGTCCTGAGTTTCCTCAGGGCTCACCTGCTCACCATTGGAGGGCTGCAATCCCTGATGACTGTGACATCCTTTGTTTACTGACAGGGCAGGCGATATTCCATTTCTCAGTAGGAATCAGGTTATAAGTCATTATTATTACATGGTGTGATACTGTGATTTATCAGAAATGTATATATTTGGTCATTCAGTTTATCATAAAGTTCAAGTAGCAGTAGATGAAGAGGGAGAAATAATAATCAAAGTAGTAGAAGAGTATAAAGATGTTTGTAATGGTTTTATAGGACAAATGAGTTGTTTCTTTAAATCTATTTCTACCCCACACTGGCTTCTCCAAACAATAGGCATATTTTGTTGGAACTATTGCTATATTTGCTCTATAGATGCTACACCAAATATAAGTGCTGTGACAGAATTTGTTACCAAACCAAACTTGGGTCTGCTCACCTGGATGCAGTAAAGCCAATCTACTGGCGCGGAGTTGTGGTGAAGGAAAATGCAGCATTTATTGTAAAGGTGCCAATACAAAGAGGACAGGTGGCTTGTGCTCTAAAGCCCCAAACTTCCCAAAGGGTTTCAGCAAAGCATTTTTAAAAGCAAGGTTAGGGGGTGGCATACCAGGGTACATGATCGCTCGTGCACAATTCTCTGAGTGGTTGATGGTGATCAGTCCTTGGGCTCCAGAAGGTCTGGGGGCTACCTGCTCATGATCATCAAGTAGTTAATTTCTTCCCTTTGGTGGTGGTTTTAGCATGTGAAAAACGCAGGAAATGTGCATCAGATACTATTATCTCGGTACATACTTTAGAGAGGAGCTAGAGCAGAGGATATGGGGGAGGGATCTGTCCTGGGAAGACCCCATAGTGTTCTGCTCAGTTACAGTATGACTATTTTGCTGTAAGGGATCCATTTTTGAAGACCAGGGTTGTTGTGATTTATAAGAAATGTATAAATATATTTTCATTTAGATAACCAAAGTATGCTTCTCATATATATTTGGTCTTCATACACAGATCCTGGTTCACAGCTCCCCAAACCCTTGGAATTTGACAAGAGCAATGGGAGCATGTCTTAATATTTGGTCTCTTGTCCTCAGTTCCTGAAAACACTTCAGAGCCATAAATGGGTGTGTTGTTATTCATAACTCATGTTAATGAAAGTGACTTTTGGGAAGCACTTGAGGATGGGGGCTGGTTGTCAGGAGAACCAGCCATTTAACAGAAGGTTGGAAATTTCAGTCCTACCCCCTGATTTCCAGGGAGGAAAGAGAGCTAAAAGTTGAATCAATCACCAGTGGCCAATGAGTTAATCAGTCATGCCAATGCAATGAAGCCTTCATAAAAATCCAAAAGGAGGGAATACAGGGAGCTTCCAGATTAGGGAATTAAAAAACACTTCCATGTGCCACTATGTTGACCTGACAGTCTATGAGGACAGACACTCCTATGTTCAGGACCTCCCTCTACATATCTCTTCATCTGGCTGTTGATTTGTATCTTTTAATATCCTTTGTAATACATCGGTAATTTAGTGAGTACACAGGTTTCCTGAGTACTGCAAACCATTTTAGCAAGCTAATTGAACCCAAGGAGAGGATCCTGGTTCCTCTGATTTATAGCCAGTCTGTCAAGAAGTACAGGTAACCACCTAGACGTGTGATTAGCATCTTGAGTTGGAAGGCCTCCTTGAAACATCCAGTTTGTAACCCGTTGGTCAGAAGCTCAAGTAAAAACCTAGGTTTGAGATTGACATCCAAAATGGAGAGCCATCTTATGGAACTGAACCATTTACCTGTGGAATCTGATGCTAAATCTCTGGGTAGGTAATGTCAGAATTGAGTTGAATTCTCATACCAAGAATTGCTTGTCTGGTTTGGGGGAATCACCACATATACATGTTGGAATTGGGTCCTGGAACCCCAAAGACATGGGTATTCAATGCATGAGTTAAATATTAATTAAATTGCCCTGGAAATTTTAAACTAAAACAACATCTGTTTGAAGTTACCTACTATGAGGCATGAATCTTACTATTAATTGGTCTCAAAATTTCCGAATTCAACATTTAAGAAGTGATTTCATAGTAGCTAAAATCCCTTAAAGGCATCAGGTTTTACAAAAGTATAGAGGGAAAACAGAAAAATTAATATTCCCTAAAGACAAATTACTTTATCTAAATTTATTGTAACTAGAAAGGATCCTGAGTTAGGAATAAAGAGATATTAGTTCTAGAGCTCTATTTTTATGCTCTAACTACCTATTAGCAGATTATGACTTAAAAAGTAGTAAGAAAAGTGCTGATTAATGTATTCTCTGTTCTCTTGATGAAACATTATGTGAGCATCAGAGACAACAATTCTGAGCAGCAGCAATTAAATTTAGGATGTCATATTCTTATTTATGTTATTAACTTTTTTTATTAAGACCATAAAATGTCTGGGTTGAAAAGTTGTAATTTGTATTTTAGTATCTACACCATCTGTGTCCATGTATTTGTCACTTAATTTGAATGATAGTAATAGATAAGTAATTTTCACTTTCTGGATCTCCTACCTAATGACAAAATCATCTCCATGGTAAATTTTACATATATATAAATTATTCCTGGTTTCACTTTAGAAGGGGAATAATTGGTGAATGAGGAATGAGATACAGAAGTTAGCTCATTACAAGAGCATAGTCTCTTTAGCTAAACAGCTATAAGTTATGATATAGCTTTTCTTTTTGGTGTGTACATTTCAATTTTGGGGGGTTATTGAAGTATAGTTGATTTATAATATCATGTTAGTTTCAGGTGTACAGCACAGCGATTCATATATAGATATATAGATATATTCCTTTTCAGACTCTTTTCCCTTATAGTTTATTACAAAATATTTAGTATGGTTCCCTGTGCTATAGAGTAGGTCCTTGTTGGTTATCTATTTTATATATAGCAGTGTGTATATGTTAATCCCAACCTCTTAATTTATCCCTCCCCCCATCCTCCTTTCTCCTTTGATAACCGTTAAGTTTGTTTTCTATGTCTGTGAGTACCTTTCTGTTTTGTAAATAAGTTCATTTGTATCTCTTTCTTTTTTGGATTCCACATATAAGTGTATTATGTGTTATTTGTCTTTCTATGTTTGGCTTACTTCACTTAGTATGATAATCTCTAGTTCCATCCATGTTGCTGCAAATGGCATTATTTCATTCTTTTTTATGGCTGAGTAATACCCCATTGTGTGTGTGTGTGTGTATATATATATATATATATATATACCACTTCTTCTTTATCTGTTCATCTATCAAAGGACATTTAGGTTGCTTCCATGTCTTGGCTATTGTAAATAGTGCTGCAGTGAACATTGGGGTGCATGTATCTTTTTGAATTACGGTTTCCTCTGGATATATGCCCAGGAGTGGGATTGCAGGATCATATCATGGCTCTATTTCTAGTTTTTCAAGAAACATCTATAGTGTTCTCCATAGTGGCTGTACCAATTTACATTCCCACCAAAAGTGCAGGAGGGTTCCTTTTTCTCCACACCCTCTCAGCATTTATTATTTGTAGTCTTTTTGGTGATGGCTATTTTGACTGTTATGAGGTGATAAATACCTCACTGTAGTTTTGATTTGCATTTCTCTAATAATCAGCAATGTTGAGCATCTTTTAATGTGCCTTTTGGCCATCTGTATATCTTCTTTGGAGAGGTATCTATTCAGATCTTCTGCCCATTTTTTTGATTGGGTTGTTTGTTTTTCTGATATTGAGCTGCATGAGCTGTTTGTAAATTTTGGAGACTAATCCCTCGTTAGTTGCATCACTTGCAAATATTTTCTCCCATTCTGTGGGTTGTCTTTTCACTTTGTCTATGTTTTCCTTTGCTGTCTTTGCAAAAGCTTTTGCGTATAAAAGCTTTGTTTATTTTTGTTTTTATTTCCATTACTCTAGGAGACGGCATGAAAAACATATTGTTGTGATTTATGTCAAAGAGTGTTCTGCCTATGTTTTCCTCTAAGAGTTTTACAGTATCCAGTCTTACATTTAGGTCTTCAATTCATTTTGAGCTTATTTTTGTGTATGGTGTTAAAGAATGTTCTAATTTCATCCTTTTACATGTAGCTGTCCAGTTTTCCCAGCACCACTTATTGAAGAGACTGTCTTTTTAACATTGTATATTCTTGCCTCCTTTATTCTAGATTAATTGAGTATAGGTGCCGGGGTTTATTTCTGGACTTTCTATCCTGTTCCATTGATCTATGTGTCTGTTTTTGTGCCAGTACCATACTTTTCTGATTATCGTTGCTTTATAGTATAGTCTGAAGTCAGGGAGCATGATCCTTCCAGCTCCATTCTTCTTTCTCAATTTTACTTTGGCTATTTGGGGTCTTTTGTGTTATACAAATTAAAAAATTTTTCTTTCTAGTTCTGTGAAAAAATGACACTGGTAATTTGATGGAGATTGCACTGAATCTGTAGATTGCCTTAGGTTGTATGATCATTTTAGCAATATTGATTCTTCCAATCCAAGAACACAGTATATCTTTCCATTTGTTTGTTGTCATGTTCAATTTCTTTCATCAGTGTCTTACAGTTATCAGAGTACAGGTCTTTTGCTTCCTTAGCTAGGTTTATTCCTAAGTATTTTATTCTTTTTGATGTGATGATAAATGGGATTATTTCCTAAATTTCTGTTTTTGATATTTCATTAGTGTATAGAAATGCAACAGATTTCTGTACATTAATTTTGTATCCAGCAACTTACTGAATTCATTGATAAGCTCTAGTAATTTTCTGGTAGCTACTTCAGGATTTTCTATGTATAGCATCATGTCATCTGCAAACAGTGTCAGTAGACATACTCTTTTAATAGGTTAGGGAAAATGACCAGCTGTTAGTCACAGAGGAAAACATCCAATCGTTCCTAAACAATTGAGAATTGATTATATTTATATCATCCCCACCAAATAATCTTGAATATTCTCATGCATGTAGCTCTGGGCTTAGCATAAATCCAAGTCAGTTGAATAATAAAAGCTTACAACATAATACCAAGAAATCAACATGAACATAAGTAAAATACAATCTAGTGTACATAAATATGAAAGAAAAAAATCTCCACTAAAAATAAAAAGTTAAACTTTATTAGTCAAATAGATCTATGTCTTTTCTGCTGGCTCTGTAGTCTTCAAGTCCCCAGAAGGTCACTTTATTTGACTTACTTCTCCCTGTTTCTCTGACCAATCATAATCAGAGGGAGTGGGTTCATTAGCTACCCCTTATCCATGGAGATACATTCCAAGACACCTAGTGGATGCCTGAAACCATGGACAGTATTGAACCATATATATTTATATATATGTTGTTTTACCTACACAAACATACCTATGATACAGTTTAATTTATAAATTAGGTACAATAAGAGATGAATAGCAATAACTGATAATAAAATAGAACAATTATAATAATATACTGTTATAAAAGTTATATGAATGTCGTCTCTCTCTCTCTCAAAATATCTTATTGTACATGTTCAATGCCTTTTTCATCTTAACTAAGCATTTATCACACACTGTTGCCATAACTTTTGCAGTTTGAGGTGCAATACCAAAGTAGCATGAAGGTCTTTTTCCTTCTTCACAATTTCACAGATTCATTCTTACCATAAATCTTAGCAACCTCAGCATACAATTTCTTTTCTTTCCTTATTAAGTTCGGAATTTTCACCTTTTTCATTCAGAAGCACTTTACAGCTTCTCTTTGGCATATTCAAATTGCCAGCATAACTACCCTTGGGCTTCGGGGCCATTATTAAGTAAAATAAGGGTTACTTGAGCATGAGCACTGTGATACAGCCACAGTTGATCTGATAACTGAAGTGGCTACTAAGTGACTAAAGGGCAGGATATGCTGGACAAAGGGATGATTCACATCCTGAGAGGAATGGCATGAGATTTCACCATGCTACTCAGAACAACGTGCAATTTAAAACTTGTAAACTGTTTATTTCTGGAATTTTCCATTTAATATTTTCAAACAGCAGTTGACCACAGATAGCTGAAACTGTAGAAAGTAAAGCCATTGGTGGGGGGGATGGTATAATCAAAAATCATCTCCACACATGGGTACCCAGTGCTCAGCAACATGATGCCTCAGTGTTAACCCTTTAGTCCCTGCATTATTATTTCAGTTCTCTCTCCTATTAGGCTGACATCAAAATCAGTGTGTGCCCTATGGTGACTATTGGTATAGAGTTTTCCTTGCCTGTGCTGAACCCCATGGCTAAGGTATCCCCTGTAGGTAAGTTTCTGCTTGATATATAGTGTCTGTATCTTATTAGGTACACTGATGGGCTCTGATTTTCATGCCATGGTTGGTCGGTAAGGCACCTTCAGTTGGCAAGTACAGTGCTCAAGGACTGAGCAATACTCCTAATTCAAGTAATGATACCAGGGCCCAGATGCCCATAAAATGATCTGTTGTTCCCCCTGCTAGCCTGTCTCCCTAAATTCTTTCCTGCCTATCTACTTGACACAACTGGTGAGGAGAAAGAATCTGACTGAAAATTGGGGGAATGGACCAAAATGAGAAACATAACGGAGGCCTTGAAACTTTCAGTGAAGAATGAACAGTCTAAGCCAGCCAATCCAAGTTTATTCTAATCTGGGCTAGCTTCACCATCCAAGAGATTAGAAGGAAGTGAAATATCCAGTAATATAGGCAGAAACATCATTTATGAACACACTTCCTGTAGTTAAGAGATCCAAATCTGGTTTATAGAATGTGTGTCCAGATTTGGAGATGAGATTGGTAAGCAGCCAGATTTCTTAGGAAATTAGAATTAAAAGTAAGGGTCAGAATATAGTCCCAACCAGAGACTTCCTCAGAAGGAATCAAGGACAAGAGACTTGGACATAAGGTTATTCAACCTGACTTGCATTAACAAAGAGCACCTGGGTTTAAGTCTTCCACGTGCATTAGAATAGAAACAACATTGTACAAATCTTACTAGTGAAAAATTTTACTTCTCAGATAAGACTTTCCCAACTGATATTGAGTCTTTGGTCTGGTATCTTTGCAATCTGATACTTCCAAGACTTCCAAGCATATACTTAGCAAACGAATGTTAAAGATTATAAGTACTGTAGAATATGGAGTAGGTGATGAGTACAGTTGAATGGAACCCTTGCCTGAAAAGGTCGGACTTAAACTGATATTTGAAAGATAAATAGGAAAAGTAAATTAGAGTGATCAGGGTACTCTATGCAGGAGGCAGATAATAACTAAAGGCCCAGAGACTGGAGAAATTTTCCTCTCATTTCTGGGAGATAGGAAGCGCTTGTTATTATGTGTATATTATGCTTTTTTCTGTTTGGATGATATAATCATTTAGATGAATAAGCATTAATTAGTATGTTATCTGGGAAATTTTAATGAAAGAGGTTGATTTGTAAAAGATCAACTAATATTATTTTACTTAACTGTAACCTGTCTACTATACACCAAAGTGCAGTGAAAAACTGAGAATTTTTAAAATATGTAGAGGTAAAAATGCATTTGTTTTGCTTGAATTATAAAGCTCAAAATTCAATTCTCCACCTGAATTTTTATGATGATTCTGTTGAAAAGTGGGAGAAGGCAATGTTCAGTCAATTCAAGTCAGAAAATTGAAAAAGAAACAAATCCTATTCGTGTGCTAATTCCTAAGTCATATAAAGTAGCATTGTCATATTTGGTCCTATTCACTAATAGCCTAAACTAAAAATGAAATCATCATTTTTATTTTCTCAAAAAATAGAAATGTTTCGTAAGAGACCATAGTCTCAAAGTTAAACTATTCTGACTTCATAATATAGTCAAACACCTTGAGGCTATTAGTGACACATAGCTCTCATAACCCATAAAGTATATTGCTCTCATAAAGATAAAGGTTACAGTTAGTAGGTTGCCTCTTTAGTAATGTGCTCAAATGTTACTATAGCAACTCATCTATGCAAATCATGATGGGTGGTCCCTCACAACTCTCAGATGGTTGAAATAAGGGAGGAAATAAAGCAAATGGAAGATTACTTGGGCCTTCTCAGTAGTCAGTATTACTCTTTTGCTGGGTAATCACTAAATATCTGTAATACACAAATTTATTTATCCACAGGGTTGTGTTATGACTACTGGAATTATTTTTCTTCTAATGATGTGAATTACATAGCAGCTCTACTAAATTAATCTCAGACAACTTGTTAATTGTTTTTCCCACTCATCCAGCTCCCATAGAGAAATGAGATCTGACCAAACAATATGATATTAGAATTTTAATGACAAATCCTAGAGTAGTAAAAAGAACATGGATTCTACAACTAGTATCTGGGTCTAAATCATGGATCTACAAACTGCCACATACGTGATCCTGTACACATCATTCAAATTATCTAGACCTCAGTCTTCTACACTTTAGAATGGCAATAATAGTGAGGATTTCATAAATTTGTGTGAAACACCTAGCATATTGGTTGGAATATAGCAGGAACACAACAAATTCCAGTTAATACTATTATTATCACAATGAATTTTCAAGGGGCACATGTATCTAAAAGCATCACTGCTTTGAAAATGAACAATAAAGTTATACACTATCTTATCCTGAGGGACGTAATTTAATGAAGAGTAAAACATTACTTCAGTCCAGTTGAAATCTGCACATGTTGATAACTATAGCGCAGCCCTTGCTAACACTGATTCAATTTAAAAATTGTTCATGTCTACCTGCAAATACATAAATATATGATATATGTATATTTGTGTGTATTTATATACACATGACACATATGTGTATGTTTGTGTCTATATATGTATGTACATAATTGTATACTGCTGACCCTTGAACAATGCAGGGGCAGGGGTGATGACCCCTGCACAGTCGAAAATCTGCATATAATTTTACAGTTGCCTCTCCCATATCCCTAGTTCCATATCCCAGGACTCAACCAACCACAGACCTTGTAGCACTATAGTATGTATTTATTGAAAAAAATTTGCGTGTAAGTGGACCGACGCAGTTCAAAGCCCTGTTGTTCAAGGGTCCATTGTATATGTGTGTACATATGTGTATATGTGTGTATACATATATATTATATTTATGTGTAGATATGTACATGCACACCCCTCAGGTGATGTCAAGTTTCTTCGTTAGCGCTCTCCAAGGTGCTGACCACAGACTTACTCCATCCTCTACTTGTCCCTCTTCTCTGTTACAAGATACGTAGTCAAGTGGTAAGGGCAGCCCCAGCACTAACACTGTTCTACAGAGAAACCTCACTGTCAGCACCTCTCTTCCCACAGATGTCAGAGAAACAGACTGAAAACCTCTGGAAGTACTGTCCAAAGTCTTTTGTAATAAGTGCACACAAAAATGTTCCTATCAAAATAGCCACAGATGAACTAGTATTCATATAAAGAATAGATTTTTTATCTCAGAATTATATCACTCCCCTCTATTGTGGGAGTAATTGACTATTAGTCAAAAATCTATTGGACCCCATTCAAAAAAAAGAAATGTCTTTCCTTCAGATTTATTTTTCATTAGTGATTAAATCTAAATGTTTTCATTTATTGAAAAACCTTACTGAATCCATAAGAGTGACCTCATCCCTACATATATCATCAGGTAAAAATGAGCCTAAATGAAGTCCATCACAAGAAGTGAATCCAGGAATAAATGCAAAAATATAGTCCAAATCATCCTAGTCTGGAATAGCAAATTAGTTCAAACACCTTCATAAATCAGACATTACAATGTTGGGGATGAAAATGTAAATTCCTACTGTACGAAAGACAGACCTTCACCCTTCTATATCTTTCAGCTTAGAAAATGCTCTTAGAGTGTCCTGCATATGGTAAAACCTTACCAAATACTTGTGACTCAGTAGTACTAGTTTTAGGATACCAATCTCCTGTTATTTCCCTAATGTATCTTCTCTACATGAGTTAACTATAGTGAGAGACCAGTAAATATTAACTGCAACTTATCTTAGTTTTCCTTTCCCTGTCTTTTAGTTTTATTCTTACAAGAAATATTATTTCTAAATAGTTCTAGTATGTTTTTAAAAGTTTATAAGACTGTATTTAAAAGCATCCAAAACTATTTGAAAGTCAATTTAAATGAGATACATTGAAGATCAAAGAATGCCTTCACATTTCCCTTAAATAACAGAGGTTTTGAGGGTTTCCTTGAAGCTACCATCTTACACTTATTTCCCATTTTCCAGAAGTGCAATTCTGCAATGAAAAACCATGGGGAAAGGCTTTAAAGCGGTATGGTGAATGGGCTGTTGGTCCATGTTAACTATTCAGCACAGTCCATAAAATGCATTTTTCCTGATGCCGCTGAACTGCACTTATTTCCTGAGAGAATGCATGAGGTCAAATTCATTATGGTAAAATGGAATCTAAAATAAAAGCTCTATTATCAGAAGTCACTGCTCTACTTATTCATGGCATGGTTCAGACTGCTACCAGCCCTCACAAATGAAGCAGAAGTTAGACGGTCACCTCTCTAACATGATCATGAGCTAAAATATACCCCATGGTATTTCAGAGTTACCAAATAGCAGCTGACAGGATCCACGGCAATACTTCAGTGAAACAGTTTGCAAAGGTTTTCAAAAGCATTCGTTATCAACTCATGGGGATTTTGCTACCATGTAGGAAGAGTATTCTGGAGGCCATAATAAATTTTCTTAGATGTAGTTTAAATAAACAAGAAATGTCATAAAAGACTCCATCTTACAGCAATAGTACTAAGTTACACCATCATATAATCCGCTAAGAAATGTCAACTGTTTTCAAAAGGAGCTGCTTTCTAATGGCCTAAACACAAGATCCACTATGCTACATCTCTTGTATAAACAGTGTCCTGCTTGTACAAGCACACTAAGCCCTGAAGACCAATGCTATGGGCAATTTATTACAAGAGGTCTGAAAGCATTCTTATCCCTGTGTTCAACATGGTAAAATGTGATAACTCACTTTGAAACACTCAGAAAAATAATCCAAATGTTATAAACATGAAAAAAAAGTAATAGTAATAATAGCCACCATTTTCAGAGTGGCTGCTATCTGTCAGGCAGTTTACACACATTCTTTCAAAAACGGGTATATTGTGCTCACATACTACAGATGAAAAAGATGAAAAAGAGAATGTAAAGCAATTTGTGTAAGGTTGTTCAGACCATGATTAAAGCCAGATCTCTTATGCTAAATGGTTTTCACTACATCACACAATTGTTAGGAATGGCTTATACTTATATTTGGCATTTACAAGAGAACTACATATATGGAAGGAAGGAAGGAAGGAAAGGAGGGAAGGAGAGAGGGACGGGAAAGAATGAAATTTTAAAAACAACCTCTGACTACGGTAAAGAGATGCTATACATTTGTGTTTTAAGTCAATGCAAAGACAACTTAGATATCTATCATGAGATATAAAGTCTAATTGGGAAAAAATAGGATAACCAAGAAAAATAAATAGATATTTAGGTGATGTAAGTGCATAGATGTGATAATGATAAAAAATAACATTTTTTGAGTGCTATGTGTCATGTCCTGGTCAAGGGCACTTTATTAAAACTGCATTATTCCATTTCATTCATAAAACAACCCATGGGCTAGGTATTAGCAATATGTCCATTTTACAGATGAAGAAACTCAGGCAGAGGGACCTGAAAAAACATTGCAGAGATTACATGGATAGTTAGTAGCATATCCAGGATTTGAAACCCAGGCAGTATGATACAGAGACACCGCTCTAAATGTACTAGTCTGGCAGTCCATATCATTTGTTCTGTTACTGTGATACTTCCATTTGCTCAAGATTTAAAAGATGTTACTATAAATAATGAGGTAAATAGCATTCAAAACAATGGCACTATTTTCCTCCGCAGTAATCATTATCTTTCTTTTCACTGTATCAAGAGATAGTCCCCTTGGGGCTCCCCTGGTGGCGCAGTGGTTGGGAGTCCGCCTGCCGTTGCAGGGGATACGGGTTCGTGCCCCGGTCCGGGAAGATCCCACATGCCGCGGAGCGGCTGGGTCCGTGAGCCATGGCCGCTGAGCCTGCGTGTCCGGAGCCTGTGCTCCGCAACGGGAGAGGCCACAACACTGAGAGGCCCGCGTACCGCAAAAAAAAAAGAGAGATAGTCCCCTTGCTTTATTGTCTATCTATCTATCTACGTCTCATCATACCAAGAATATTGTGAACATCAGAGAAACAGGAGTAATATTTTTCTGGAGTTATGTTGTATTTATTTTTTCTCTTAGAAGTAGTAATAAGTAGTAATAATATGGAATAGTAACTTTCCATACTGCTTTAGAGCTACCAAAGTGCTTCCAAATATTCAACTTTTCTTACTCCTCACAATAATCTAATATTATTATCAGGCCATTTCACAAATTTAGGAATTCAGAATTAGAATAGATAAGTGATTTACTCAACATATATACTAAGAGGTGAAAGATTTTCAGCTGAAGACTTCTTACCTTGAAGCTCTTTCTAATATAACACCATGCTTTACTGCAATTTATACTCTTTTATAATTTAAAATTTTGTTTAGTTAAATCACTTACATTAAAAAAAGAAAAAAAAATAAGAAAGACATCTTTGTTTCTGATAGACCTCCATATGATCCGTGGCTAAAGCATTTGCCTACAAAAACAGGGATATATTTAAATTGATCATGGTATTGAAAATCAGGCTTGGAAATAACCAGTGGCTGTTTTTCCTGGGGCATATAAAAATATAGAGTCCTATAAAAAGAAAAAAGAATGCTGGCTTCATGGTTTTATTACTAGCCTTAGGAAGCAAGATCTAAATAAAAATTTTTTGTAGGGGCTATAGCAAATGCTTTCTCCCTCATTCTTTTTTTTTTTGAATTCAAAGCTAGTTTTACCATTTGCATGTAGGAATGTTAACACAAAAGCTCATTTTAATTCAACAAGTTAGTAGTACAAGGCATCATAAACTTTATTTCTACAAGCTTCTCTGAAGTGGAGTCATTCGCAAACTGAGCATGTGGTTCAAAACATGAGAAAGTGACAAAGATTCTTACCCATTTACATACACTGCTGTTTTATACTCTCTCAAGGCAGAGTATAGTGGGAGCTTGGGTGTCCCTAATTACCAGTCTGTTTTTCAGCAACTTTAGGCCAAACTATGGAGATCCATTTGCAGCTAGGCAATAGCTTCCATTTTGCTACACAGTTTGAAAATGGCAGACCAAGTGGGACTTTGAATGCATTCTCCTAGTGGGAGAAAAGCAGCAGAGGACCTGCTCCCCCTTTGACACCAGTAGCCTGGCAACCTCACACTCTAGTTTGGATTAAACAAGACTCTGGGATTGCAAGACTCTCCTCCTCTTTTCCTCCTAGCTACACTTCTTGTGAAGAGAAAATGAGACTCCTGTATTAAAAAGTACTTTGAAAGTATATTTATAGCATACCACTGAACAACTTCAAAGGGAAACTAACTCCATTTATATTTTAAAAGCAGAAACTTGTTTAACAGAGTCACTTCAACGAATACAGAAAAACTTGCCCTCTTCTCTTTGGTAAGACTTGGAACATATGATACATGTTTGTCTTTGATGTATATCTTTTTTGACATAATAATCAGAGTTTTAACATAACCTATAAACCCCATTTATATTCTAGATACCCTTTTCATTTTTTGTTTCCTTAGGGTTTTTTTCTCTTCAGTCTCAGAATTATAATTGTATCATCTTTCACTATTATTAAGGGACCAAGAAGATTGAAATGTACCTACTTAATTCCCCCCCCAAATTTAACATCACAGCACATTACTATAATAAGAACTTACAGTGACTATCTGTATACTTCCCAAAAGAGAGGTTTTATATAATACTATTTTATGCAATTACCCCAACTTTATCTGGGCATAAAAACCAACATCCCATCACAGATGGCCAGAATGAGGAGAAGCAAGTGTATGGGAGTAGAACGATATATGTCCTTCTTTTTGGCTGTTCATTAGCTGAATCTCCTTCCAATGATTGCAAAACTCCCCACCTTATGAATGTCCTCATCTCATAGAATCTAAAAATGCCCCAAACACAAGTCTGAAGCTCCCAAACATATAGTTAGTAAACATGTGACCTAGGCTCACCAATCAAATGTACTATCCCAAACTTTGAAGCAAGAGATAGTGAAACAAAATTTGATGGAATAGCTGGAGGTAGTGATATTACCTGAGGTCAGGAGCTAGTGGTGTTGGTGGTACAGGCTTCCTGGACTAACAGGGCAGCAGGATGATTACCCCGACCATTTCTGGATCATAGTTTTTCTAGCTGCATCATCCTCAGTCTAGGTCTCCATCTTTCCTGTTGATCCTGTGAGTACCAATATTCTCTTAATAACACATGTTTCTGCTTAAATCATCCAGGTTTTTGTCTGTTTATTTCTGTTTTTGTATATTTTTCAGAAACAACTCTAAACCTGCTTGACTCAGAGATTTTTTTTTTTTTTTTTTCTGTTTAGGAGCCCTGTCTGTGCACTTGAGTCCATTTGGTGAGCTTTTAATTTATAAGGGTCTAAAACACTAAATTAGACAGTAAATGTTGTAGATGACCACCCAGTATGACGCTTCAAATATATCTAACTTTGAGCATTTAGGAATAAAAAATAAAACAAGTCCCTAAATTATAGATCTCATATATAAGAAAGAGATAAAAGAAAGGAAATCATCATCTTACAAGTAACTAATCCCTAAGGGCCTAAATCAAACATTAACTACAAAGGCCACATGACATGCTTTTCCTTAAATGAAGGGTGTTTAAGAATTAACTAAAGCAGGTTTGACTCTATAGCTCACCTGATTTCTGATTGAATACTGCATCTTTAAGAAGATCTCAACTTTTATACTTTTAAAAAATCATAATGAAGTCAAATGAGAAATATACTGGAGGGAAAGAGATTTGGTAGGGGTTAGGTTAAAAAGAGTCTCTGTGGGGAAAAACACTTTCATTTCTATGAAAGTAATTTTGAAACTAAATATTAGTTAAATAAGGATGAGCATTACAGGGTAATAATATGTTGATACAGGAAATATGGCATATTCTTACAAAGAGGGAGCCAGTGGTTAATCCTACAACAGGAAAAAAAAATCTTTAAAAAGTATCATTCATTCAACTCATTCTCTGATATTGGGAGAAAGTTTCATCCTCCAAAGGCATTATTCTGAGTATGCTATTTTTAACTCTCTGAATATTTTCTAAATCTATTCCATTCAACATAAACCAGGGAGATTTTTACATGGTTAAAAAGATTTTTTCTGTATTCAGTTTAATATCACATTTGGTATATAATGCTCCTCTCATACCAAGAAATGTATCAGTTTAGATTTGAGTACTCAATTCACCTACTTGAATAAGATTCTTAGCCTTATCTGTATCTAATACATGATACTGGTTTTTCTTTTAAAATATATTATTTTTTCAGGAAATTGCCTTCAATATTCTTCAGATTTGCATTTTATAGGTAATACACTTGAAATTGTAGATACCTTCAAAAATCTTAGAATAATCAATTTAGTGTACTAATCATTATCCTTTGAAAAGAAAAATCTACAGTGTAATGATGATATCTGCCGAAAAGTCACAACTAGAAATCCATGATCAGTAATGTCCAAATAAAGAAGGATAGGTTTCTTTTTCCAAAAAAGTAGACCAAGTTATTTAAGGATTTTTATTTATCTGCTTTTCTTCTAGATGATTTTATATGAAGGTGAAGCCTAATTTATTCATGCTATATAAAATGTTTTCAGTGGACATTTCCTGTGTACTACTCTCAGACTTTACCTACCCAGGATAAGACATCTGTATTAAAATTTTAAAAATTAACACTTTAGGCACTGCCAAATTCACAAATAGGTGGGTTCCTTCTAATAAAATATTTGAGGAAAATTAGTCTTGAGGGAACTTACTTAAAGCTCACTGCCTGGTACTACACATTTCTTTAAAAGGATGAGAGAGACCAGAAAATGGAGACTTCAGCAGTGATGATGGCAAATTAGCAAGAAGTTTCACCTTTTCTAACTGCCTTAGATGATGTTTACTTGCAAGGGTGTACTCCAGAGAATTCTAGGAAACACTCCTCTCTCCTGCTCCTGGACAGGTACAGAGGGGAGAGGTTTGGACACTCATCTCGGTCAGCTGAATTATCAATAAATATCACTGGCTACTTTAAGTATAGAAAAAACCAATTTTGTGGCCAAGAAACTGGAAATCCAGGCTGGAGAAAGAAATGGGGCTGGGGGGTGGTGTACAGGTTAAGGAGGTAAGAAGGAAAGATAGAGTTGCTAACCTCAAGCTACTCTCCTGGCCATCTCCTGATTGGCTCTGAAGCTTCTGATCACAAAGGATAAATCTGGACTTAAGTTTAGCAAGTGATTAAAAAAAAAAGACCAAAAAAACCCCAGCTTCTACACGCCAAGTTAGTTTCTATCTAGAATTTTTGATATGATAAATTTAAAACACTAAAGTAAATTAGCATTTACTGTTAGCACTGCCATCTGTAAATTAAAAGATTTAGAAATACTATAATTTTCTTATATAATTGATGTGAAAAATCCTCAAGATAACATTCCTTGTTCATAGCTCTTGTAAGAAACAACCAAATCTCTTGCTAAACATCCTCATAATAAATAATCACATCTTTTGCTAAATCCCCCTGATTCTTGTAAGGGAAAAAGATTAGTTTGAAATACAATCTCATAACGTTTCTTGACCAAGAAACATGTATACCACGTCCACAGGGACTGTTCCCAGGTTGTTTTGGGTACTCATATTTACTGAGTATTTATACTATGTTGCTGGTTTGAGCTTAGTTAAGATCAGTTCTTAAATGAAACACAAATTACAAAAGATGATGTAAATTACTTCTCTTTTTGAGAGGAAATACATCTTGCCTATTATTGGGGATTTTTAGGGTCTTACACCTTTCACTACCAAGATTCACATATGTGAATCTTTGTCAATTGATTTCAAGACTAACACACTGATAGCTTACAAAATTGTGTACATATGTATCCATTTTCTCTATGAGAAGAATGTGTTTCTCTTTTATAGCTATGATTCAATAATAAAGGCTATATAATTTGCCACATCAAACATCTTCTGCATCACAAAGGCTCTAGTTATTCCTTTAAAACAAATTGTTTCATAGATGAACAGTGCTCTCCTGTGATCAAAGAAAGGAACTGCTTGACTCGTAAAACAGGTAATTACTGTCTTTTTGTAGCCAATGTTTCACCTCCTGTTTTCCTATAGTTATTAGTAGGATTATCTCCTATATGTATTATGCCCATTATCTCTCTGAGGAAGTCTTTCTTTTTCGTTTCCAAAGTGAACGTTATTATACTAATTATTTTATTCACATAATTGTAACTGAAGTTCTTCTAGCTTGTTTTTACCCTTGTTTGAGTCATAATAGAAAAGATAGTTTGTGGAAAGAATAAATCTTTCTAGAACTGATCACGTAAGTTTATGTTGGCAAACTGAAAGGTACGTTATTTGCAAAATTGTCCCATATACGCCAACATGACCATGTAAAATTAGAACCTTGAATTGCTCACTTTGGTCAGCCTTGTCTTTTATCAAAAAGTAAGAAAGATGTATGCCATAGCTTCAGGAAAAGAGCTTCTAAGGGTATTTGCCATTTTAAATGCCCACAATTTACAAAGCATCAAATAGCACTTATTCTCAAACAATTCCTATTCCTATTAAGAAATAGAGGTTTAGACTTCCGCCAGTGGTGTTTTATATTCATGAAAGGAGTTTCCTGAGGCTTCTGGAAAACCACCATAATTTCCACTGACACATTCATCTAACAGTTGATGTCATTTTGGTGAGAAAAGGAGAGCAGCTAGGAAACTTGTTGCCTGTGAGCACCGATCCAGAACACACCGCAAATAGGTTTGTCAGAGTAGCCTTCTTTCGGGAGAGTAAGCCCAGTTGTTACATAATCGGACTCTGCCACCTAGACTAATGCCATACAGAAGAAGGCAACATGTGTGCCTCTCTTAAAACGGTAGACACGCATCTGTCACATAAACATAGCACAGGATTTCTGAGAAAATCTTCTATCATATCTAAATTGATATATAGGTAGTCACTGTATATTTGGACTATATATGGATAATATATATGGATAATATATGGATAATATACCTATGTAAGTGTGTAAATGATCTAAATATTTATTGTGGTGGAGTTAGTATATGCCAGCTGTGAACATATTTGGGCCGTCTCACCGCAGCTGATCACAAACGCAGCTGGCAGACATTAGAGCGACCACCTGCCACTCACCTGCCGAAGCCACTGCTGATATTCCTAACAGCAGTGAAACAGGGATCGATCTCCCAGAGACAAAAAGTCAGACCCTAGGGGGAAAAGCAATCGCAGGGAGGTGTACCAGAATTTGACTTGTGTACTTGAGTGTAGATCATGTTACTTGAGCAAAGAGCACACTAGTATCTAGGGAAAGTGCTTGACAGACGCACAAATATTAACCAATTAAATCAATGCCATGGAAACATTTTGTTACCTGGGGTTTTTATGCAGACAAGTTGAATAACTTGTCTAAATTTGCTGTACCTGAAACTGCAAGGCAGTAATATCTCAGGTATCAGCAGTGATGGTAAAATTAGGGGTGAGGATATCAGAAGGAGGGGGTAGTGCAACTCACAAAATAAAATATCATGTTCTCATAATAATAATACTTCTTTTTTTCAAGTAGTGAAAACAAAACAAAACCTGGGGCTTCCCTGGTGGCGCAGTGGTTGAGAGTCCGCCTGCCGATGCAGGGGACGCGGGTTCGTGCCCTGGTCCGGGAAGATCCCACATGCCGCGGAGCGGCTGGGCCCGTGAGCCATGGCCGCTGAGCCTGCGCGTCCGGAGCCTGTGCTCCGCAATGGGAGAGGCCACAATGGTGAGAGGCCCGCGTACCGCAAAAAAAAAAAAAAAAATCTAAAACAAAACCTGGAAAAGGCTTTCCAAAAAGTGAAAATTCATCTGATCAATCCTGTTATGGTAGATAACGTCACATCCTGATGCTCCCTACAGTTTGGAGAAATAAAAATCCACCCCTCCACTGCAACATACGTCCACCCCAAATTGCCTTGTGTTAACAATTGACAGGTGTAATAACAAAGTGATTATTGACAATATGACTCCTTGGCAGAGGTGTTTGTCCAGAGATGGGAATATGACCAAGCCAACAAAGCCCTTCTCTAAAATTTGGAACTGAAACTGATAAAGAGATAGCATGGGAACCTCAAACTCTTGACTGCTATTCCACCACCATCAGGAACAGAAAGTGGGCTAGCTAATCTGGAGGGAGTGTAGGACAAAATCAAGGGGAGAAGAAGGAAGCAGATGTTCAAAATGTGCTTAGGTGAAATAAAGATCATCTTGACTGCATTCAAATTATTGGTTTTAATAGTTCTTGGTCCTCACCTATATCCCACCTCAGGTCCGAGCACAGCATGCCTCTTCTCATAAAGCCCCCATTTTTGCATAAGCTAGTGAAAATAGGTTTCTTGTGTTTCCAGCCAAAAGTTCTAACTAATGTACTGGCTAAGAATCCCAACAGTATGCTAGTTAACGTAAGGATTGTTCTATGTATAATTCCATTAACATTAATGGCTTAATAAATATCAATATATATAGGTTAATCCACTCAGTGAGCTGAGCCATTGTGAAGATATTCTTTTGTTGTCATAAGCTCTCACGAAAAATAATTCTTTCAGGAATTATTGATGTGAAACAAGTAGTTCCAAATGACAACTCAAGTCAAGATTCAGATGCCTAGAATGAGCTTAGGTAAGCAGCAAACCTATGACAATTCTGCATGAAATATATGCATTCAAAAATATTCACTCATACATATTATGTATGTAAATAAAACTTATTTCTAAAGTATGTTCTAGCAAATATCTGTATATTTGTAAGAGTTATTAAGCAATGCACTAGTTGTCCCCAAGCTTACCAGTCACTCATCAGCCCATGCCATCTTTCTTTTCCCTAGGGCTACCTCAGAAGTTCACCAAAGGCAAGACTATTTGGAGATTTTATAGATTTTTCCTCTTTTTACACAGACACAAACTCATGATTGGTAGAATAGGATCTAGAGGACAATACTACACATTAAGAAATCTCTCTGTGTGTGCATGTGTGTCTGTGTGCACCCACACATTCATACATGGGTGTATGTACTTATGTAGCACTAAGTACCCTAATTGAATAGTTAAAATTCTCAAAATGTCATAGTAGTTGTACATTTACATTTCACACACTAAAATTCTAATATTATCACTTAGGATAGAAAAATTGCAAACTAATAAGAAGACTATAGTTACAATGAAATTTGGACAACGACCTCTTAGGGGGAAAAATCAACTTGTCTTATGCATCTTTAGAGGAGATAGTGAGATGGTGTGGCAAACTGGCAAGAGAAGAGGATTAAGAAAAAAGTAAGAGCTGGGTTTAGTCCAGAGTCTTTCTTTAATATCTATGTTAACTTTGGTTCACTAAACTTATCTGAGCCTTGTTGTTTATATCGTTAAAATGGATGAAATAATACCTACCATTTAGAACTTTTTTAAGGATTAAATTTATTCCTTCATCCATTTAGCAACAATTAAGGAGTTTTCTCTTCCTGTCAGACATATAAATATTTAATGAATGAATGGTGGAAGGAAAGAGAGAAGAAAAGAAGGAAAGAGAAGAATAGAAGGAAAGAGAGAAGAAAAGAAGGAAGGAGGAAAGGAAAGAAGGAGGGAAGGGAGGAGTGAAGGAAGGAAGGAAGGAAGAAGGAAGGAAGGAAAGGGAGGAAAGGAGGGAGTTGAATTACTTGTTTGTTATGGATTTTATATGTTAGATTTTTATCAAACAAAAATTGTTGCCTGACTAAAACCTGCAACTAGAGATTACTTGGTAAAACAAGGAAAGCTATACACAACAGTAGGTTAATTTGCCATGTGAGGATGTTTTAAAGCCTTTGCTTCATATTAAAGCCAAAGGCAAAATGAAAGCATTATGCTTTTGTCTTGTTTGATGTTAAAGCAGGATCCTGGAGATACACAACTCAAAAATTCAGACAAAGAAATAGAGTAATGGGTTGTAATCAACATGAATTAGCAAAATGATTACCTCTCTGCGCCACATTCCTTTGTTTCAAGAGCCCTTGTCAGCAAAATGTTTGTGACTCTTTTTATTACAAAAATCCATTTTTTAATTCTCATCCTTACTCCAGAACAGGGTAAGAAAAAATGACTTAAGAGTTTCAGTTATGCAAGATGAATAAGTTCTAGAGATCTGCTGTGCAGCATAGTGCCTACAGTTAACAATACAGTATCGTGTATTTTAAAATATTAAGAGGGCCTCAGCAGATACATGCTGCTATATATAAAACAGACAAACAAGGTCCTACTATATAGCACAGGGAACTATATTCAATATCCTGTAATAAACAATAATGGAAATGAATCTGAAAAAGAATATATATATATATATATATATATATATATATATATAACTGAATCACTTTGCTGTACACCTGAAACTAACACATTGTAAATCAACTATACTTCAATTTTCAAAAGTTACAATAAAGCTTTAGGCACAAATGTTTAAGTAAATAAATAAAATGCTAAAAGGATAGATATGTCACGTGTTCCAACCACAACATGCACACACATGAGCACAGGAATTTTTTGGAGGTGACAGATATGTTCAGTACCTTTATTGTGGTGATGGTATCATGGGTGTATACATATGTCCAAACACATCATGATGTATACAGGCGTACCTCATTTTATTGCACTTTGCAGATATTGTGTTTTTTACAAAATGAAGATTTGTGGCAACCCCACGTCAAGCAAGTCTATTGGCACCATTTTTCCAACAGCGTTTGCTCACTTCATGTCTCTGTGTCACATTTTGATAATTCTCACAATACCTCAAACATTTTCATTATTATTATATTTGTTATGGTGATCTGTGATCAGTGATCTTTGATGGTCTTACTACAACTCACTGAAGGCTTAGATAATGGTTAACATTTTTTAGCAATAAAGTGTTTTTAATCAAGGTATGTACATTTTTAGGCATAGTTATTGCACAGTTAGACTACAGAATAGTGTAAACATAATTTTTATATTCACTGGAAAACCAAAAGATTCATGTGACTCACTTTATGGCAGTATTTACTTTATTTCAGTGGTCTAGAACAAAACCCACACCATCTCCAAGGTACGCCTATACATTAAATGTGTACAATTTTTTGTGTGTCAATTATACCTCTGTAGAGCTAAAAAAAAAAGTCAATAAAAGAATTGAAAGAGAAAAAAAAATAGAGGTTAACAGACTGTGTCTCTATAGAAATGAGTATCTCTTCCTATAGCTCCACACTGTTCAACAAATATTTGTAGAATAGGATAGGCACTATGGTAAGGGCTGAGAATACAGAATTGAAGAAACCATTTTCTCCCAACAAGAATTGCTCAGTCTATTAGAGAGACAGATCAGTAAACATCTGGTCTGATGATCTGTAATGCTCTATTAGAATGAACAAAATTTGATAGACTCATAAAGATGGCAGTGATTGGGTTTATGAGAAATGATACATGGAAAGCCTCACAAAGTACATTCAAGCCAGTGTTGAAGTATGAGGAAAAAAGGAGGCATACCCTTAACTCAGGAATACCCTGGTTTTTGTTAAGAAAGAATTTATGGCTTAATGGAATCCTTTAGAAAACTACAGTCATCCCTCGGTATCCATGGGGGATCAGTTCCAGGACCCCCCAGGATACTAAAATCTATGTAGACTCAAGTCCCTTATATAAAATGGTGTAGTCCAGTAGCTGTACCTGAAAGTTCTGAATCCATCCATGGTTGGTTGAATCCACAGATGAGTAACTCGTGGATACTGAGGCTGATGCTATTAGAAGAATAGTGAGGTCTGTGGAGAATAGCCATGTCATGCCAATGGCTAAAGCAAGGCTAAGTCCAAAGACTCTTGACCATCAATTTCCTGCCCCTTCTTCCATCTTGCCTTCTTCAAAGTCTTGAAGAGAAGAAGGTTAGAAAGCTGGGAAGAGGGGTAGATGAGTCACATTGGTAAGATGCTCTTGGTCTAAATATACACGACAAATATATTTAGAACTGTCTGTGGTGGAGGGGAATCACCCTTTCCTGAACATCTTTGGTGCACCAGACTTCACATTCACTACCTTATTTTAACCTATAGATTCTAGTGGCCCTTAAACCACTCTGTGATGGCATTGTGATGTTATTGCTGTTAGTTTTTATCCTCAGGTTTAAAGTACAATATGCCTGTCACATATATTTGTCATTTCCACTTTCACAAAATAAATTTTATACTCCTGGATTTCAGTGCTAATCACTATCCTTCTTTATTTTCTCCAAATATCAAGAAAAGGGGCATAAATACTTGCTAAGTGAAGAGTAAAAAATTCTAATTCAGTAAAATAAATTTCCTGGTAGCCCAACATTCACCTAAAGTGTGTCTGACACTTTTTCACAGTTCTGAACATTTCTTCCACATTGACATCTGTGCATAAAACATGAATAAATTCTGTTGGTATTTTCCATTTAAAATTAGTTTCTCAAGCTTTGTAACAAATGATTACTAACACATGCAACATCTGAATTGTTAAGTTAAAAGAATCCCTATTTTTCAGATCAACAAATTAAGGCACAGAAAGTTTTAGCAGGTCGAAGGAATCACACACAAACTTGGCTTGTACCTATTTCCAATATCACCATTTACATTCTTTCTAATCTACTACTTTTCTGCTGGTTTGATTTTTCATTCAACTATATTTGTACTGTGGCTACCTTGATGAAAATCAAAGTTTCTTGACCAAGTGTTGTAAATAAAGAAACAATAAAATTCCCTTTCAGTCTCTGTCTTTCTCCACAGCTAAGGAGTTATGCAGGGATATTTCCTTGCAGACAGCTGCTAAATTTATATTTATATCCTTTCTGTCTTTTGTCTCTTGGCTACTGAAATGCACTGTTCGTATGTTTCAGCATTCTCTGCGTAGAATCTGATGTAATTTCTGGCAGATGCTTTCAGAGGGTTCCAGGCTGTTGGATTCTGGCACGAGGGGCTTGGGAGGAAGTCAAGCAGATCTTTCATAATAAGGGATTGTTGAAAGGTGCTTTATACACTTCACAGTAGCTATGAAGCTATTCTGTGGCACATCCCTCTTAGCCTTGGTATCTCAACAGTTGTCTCATCTGCAAGTGAGTCTCCTACTGAAACTTTCTAATCCCAAGAGCATGCTAAGGTCCTAGTAACCCAAAAATTACTGTCAGCTTGACAGCTATTCAAGCATGGCTGCCACTGAGTCACGTAACCAGGCATCAAAAACACAAAGAGATTTTTGAAAAGAGTGGTCACATCTCTTTCAAGACATTTTTCCAAAAATGTTTTACATGCCTAATACATTTTGATTGCTGTGGGTTAGACAATATGTTTGCCTCACTTTAATTTTTATTTGATATGCATTGGCTGATTTCTTTCCATCTCTTGTTTTCTAGCTAGTGAAATGTGTTGCTCTTCAGAAATTCTCTCCATGAAAATTATGTTGAAAGTATGAGATATAAAGAAATCACAGCTTTCCTGGGTTTAGGAAAAGTCACTTGGAAAATTAATCATTTGTTAATTAATCTTCAAAAATAATTAACAGGTTGACAGTAGCCTACATTGTTTTTGAAGATCCTCAGAATCCTTTCAAACAATTGATTTTAAACATTTTTTTAGTAAAGTTTCTAGAGAGACAAATTGTGCCAAATCTCCTTTTCATAAGAATGATTTTGTTCATTAGCTTGAGGCTGAGTATTTAATGAATGAAAACTATATATTGTGGTCCTTGTGTTTCCTTCCAAAGGACCAGTTTGGATTCTGTTGTAAAGCTCATTTTATAAATATCTAAAGCCTATTTTATAAATATCTAAAGCTTATTTTAAATTCTCAAATACTTCATTCAAAGAGAGAGAGGGTAGAAATAAACTAACTGAAATAATGTTATACTAGTTCAGATAGAGAAAGGCTCCTAGAGAAAACTAGAATGTCTGTTTTTGGTTTTGTTTTGCTTTGTATTTTTCTTCAGTTACAACTTTCATCAAGCCATTTGGCCAGAACTCTGAAGCACCAGTCTTCTCTCTCATGCAGTATTAAGCTACTCTTTAGCAAATCAGAACAACCATAGATTGTAAAACTTGACCCAACTCATACGGTTCTAACAGGCATGCCAATACAGTTTAATTATCCTGGCCACTAGCCAGAGAGCAAGTTCACATAATTCAAGGTGGAATTCTTCATAATTTTTAACAGCTTTATTGAGGTATATTTTACATATCATGAAATTCTCCCATTTAAAATTTACAAATCAATGACTTTTAGTAATTTTACTGAGTGGCAAAACCATCATCATAAATCAGTTTTAGAATATTTTCATCCCTCCTATAAGATCTCTCCTGACCACTTACAGTTAAGCCTCATTCTACCTCCAGTGTCAGGAAACCACTAATATACTTTCTGATGCTATAAATTTACTTTTGGAACGTTGCATATAACTAGAATCATACAAATGTGGCCTTTTGTGGGTAGATTATTTCACCTAGCATAAAGTTTTTGAGGCTCATGCACGGTACAGCATGGGTTATGAATTAATTATTTTTTCATTGCTGAATTGTATTTCATTATGTGGAGACCACATTTTGCTTATCCAGTAGTTGATCTACATTTAGGATGCTTCCAGTTTTTTTAATATTATGAGCAACGTTACTATGAACATTATGTGCAAGTCTTTGTGTGCATGTGCCCACGTTTTCATTTCCCTTGAGCAAATACATTCTAAAGTAGTTGCACCATTTTATATTCCCACCAGCAATGTACAATGATTCCTGTTTCTCCACATCCTTGCCAACATGTTTTAATGCCTGTCATTTATTATGGGCACTTTATTGGTTATTAAATGGTATTTCATTGTGGTTTTAATTTGTAATTCCCTAATGACTAATGATGTTGAGCATCTTTGCATCTGGTTACTAACCATTCATATATCTCCTTTGGTGACATGTCTGTTCATATCCTGCAAATCATTTATCAAATATGTGTTTTGCAAATATTTCCTCTTAGTGGGTTGCTTATCTCTTAATTTTTTATTGGTGTCTTTTAAGGGACGTTTTTATTTTGATGGAGCCTAATTTATTTTTTATAGGCTTGCTTTTGCTAGAGTACCCACCCAAAATTTGCTTATTACAAAGTATTGAAGACTTTTTCCTATGTTTTCTTCTAAATTTTTTATTGTGTTTTAGAACTTTACTTAAGTCTAAGATCAGTTTTGAGTTAATTTTTGTGTATGGTGTAAAGTGAGGGTATAAGTTCATCTTTTTGTATAGATATCAACAGTTCCTGCTCCATTTTTTTGGAAAGGCTATCCTTTCCCTGGTGAATTCCTTTGATACATTTTTAAAATATCAATTGAGTATAATTATAAGAATTTATTTCTGTACTCTCAATTCTATTCTATTGATCTATATGTCTAACCTATGCCAGCACCACACTATCTTAATAACTCTACCTCTATAGTAAGTTTTGAAATTGAGAAGTGAAAGTCCTCCAATTTTATTCTTCTTTTTGAAAATTGTTTTCATTATTCTATGTGTTTGCATTTCCACATAAAATTTAGAATCTGTTTGTCCATGTCTGCGAAAAGAAAAATCCTGCTTGAATTCCAATAGGGATTTTTGAATTTATAGATAAGTTTGAGGAGAACACTCACCTTACAATAGTGAGTCTTTTATACATGAATATGGAATGTATCTTCATTGTTTAGATCTTCAGTTTCTCTGAGCAATGTTTTGTAATTTTTAGTTTACAAATCTTACGCTTATTTTGTTAAATGCATTCCCTTCATTGCTTTTTATTGCTGTTAATATTTATTTTGGTTCTGGTTTTGGTCAATGGTTTTTTTAATATACAACCATGGCACCTTGTCACACAGCATGCAGAGTGGAAAGGGTAGGGAGAGGGAAATGGAGCTAATGGCAATATTGGACAGAACAGGCAGCAATGGTGGTCCTGGGGAAGGGCCAGACAATCACATAGATGAAGTACAAATAGGCAATGGTAAATATTTTTAGTCCTAGACATGATATACATTAGTGATCCAAAATGAAATGCTGGAGCTAGACTTCTGGAGTACAGTTATGGTTCTAGCACATACTAGATTTTGGCGTCGGGTGAGTTATTTAACAACCCTATGTCTCGGTGTCCTTACCTGTAAAATCTGTAATGTAATATTACCAGTGTATAACTCCAACTTTATGAACTTGTGAGAGTTAAATGAGTTAATAGATGTCTATAGCAGGTTTAGAACAGGGCCTAGAACACACTAAACACTCCATAAATAGTTAAACATGAGCATCCTAAGGGATTTCAACCAAGTAACACAATGGAATGTGACTTTAGAAATGACAGACAGAGAGATGGGGGTGACGGTGGGCTAAAGCGGTAAAACCGAGCCAAGTGCAAACTTACATTTATAAAATAAATAAGTCATGGAGATGTAATGCACAGCATGGTGATGGTAGCTCCTAATACCATGTTGCATATTTGAAGGCTGTTAAGAGAGTAAATCTTAGTTCTCATCCCAAGAAGAAAAATTTTTGTAACTATGTATGGTGACCGGTGTTAACAAGACTTACTGTGGTGAACATTTCACAATGTATAAAAATATTGAATCATTATATTGTACACCTGAAACTAATATAATATTTTATGTCAATTGTACTTTAATAAAAAATAAGAATAAATGACAGAGAGATCATGGGCTTCTAGCAAAGCAGGTCACATTACCCAGATAACTGATTGACAACCAGGCTGGGAACCCAGGACGATATGTAAGCAGTTACATTTACTTTCTGTTCCTCATGTTTTTAAATGAACTAACCTAATATAATACCTTTGGCTTCTCTTTCCGTTTCTAATTATTCTTACCCATGGGAGAAGGAAGGTCTTATTGACTGATTATTGATGGAAAATAATGCACCAGGTATGCTCCATTCACTTTCTTTCTTTATTGTAGAGACAGCCACCCAGTAGGAAGAATGCATGATCTTCTCCTCTACCACAGGGGTAGACCTCCAGAAGGCTGCTGGCTTCTACTCTGCCACTGAGTGAGTAGTTCTTATTCTATGGTATAATATTCAGAAGCCCATTTGGCTATATGCCTAAACTTTCTTCTCTACTCTAAGCTTTTATCAAAAATTAAGGTAGCATTTTTGATCTCCAAATGCCTGACAGTGTTATGTTTGCCTATTACCATACACAGTTGACATTTCAACATCTATGGGTTTGAACTGCATGGGTCCACTTACACGTGGATTTTTTTTAATAAATATTCAGTTGGTCCTCCATATCTGTGGGTTTTGAATCTGTGGATTCAACCAACTATGGATCAAAATTTTCATCGGTTGGTGGAAAATAGATGGAAACGCAGAGATACTGAGGAACGACTATGTTCATTGTCCATGGCATTTTATACAAGGGAGTTGAGCATCTGCTGATTTTGGCATACCCAGAGGGTCCTGGGACCAATCCCCAGTGGATACTGAGAGACTACTGAATGCAGAAGCAGCAGCCTACAGTGACTTAATGAGTAGTAGTGAATTAAGTAAGCCTTTGTCTAAATGTTCCAATACTTCAACTCCTGAAAGCTCATTTAGTGTTGTTACTATACTCCAAACAAACTTTAATCAAATACAATAACTTTATTGAATATTTGAATTTGTATAAAGTCTCTCTTCACTAGACTATAAACTTCTTGAGGACAGGGCTTCTACACTGTGTTTCTTTTTCTCTAGGGAACCTAGAAGTAGAGCATTGTAGTTAAGCACCTGACCTTTAGACTTAAGAAGCCCTGATTCTGCTAATTATTAACTGTGTGATAAGGCATGTTATCTAATATTTTGAGCCTCTAGATTCTCATCTTTAAGAAGGACACAATAAGATGGTCCTCATAAAGTTGTATGAAGCCTTAAATGAGATAATGTGTGTAAAACTGTACCTTACACATGGGAAGTTTGCATATAGTAGCAGTTACAATAGCAGCTGCAGCACCATAAGTAAGTACCAGTAGTAGTTCATTACCTGACATAAAGTTCCCACACACTAAAAAATTGCTGGATAAATTGGATAATGAATTTGATTTTTATACTTGGTTTATCCTGATACATATATATATATATATATACACACACACACACACACACACACACCAATGTAAGTATCATGTTACATTTAAGTATATAATACTTACATAGAGTTTCTTACATATTTTATGGTATCTTTCCATTGGAAATTAATTATGATGAGATAGAAAACTAGTTAGTTGGACTCCCAAAACCCTGAACCCATGACTAACTGCCTATTGCTATAACAGGCAGATACAGGAAGTAGAATGGGGACAAGATACCTAAAATAAATATTACTTAACTTTTGACTCCAAACCCTCAATACCATTTTCTGGTGAACTTGGTCAAATCACAGATGGCATGAGGAATTATTTTACATAGACATAACAAATCAAAGTGGCCTAAATCATGAATCTTTCACCTATACCCTACCCTGCCCAAAGGTGGAGGGATACCTAAAACCTTCTTAGTTTACATAGAGTTCTAAGACAGAGAAGCAAGTCAAAGAGAAAAGTGAATTCAAAAGAGAAGATTGATACAGCAGAGACTTCATTAATCATTTTTCTCATCAAACTAAAAACTCTTTATCCTAGCATTGTGCCTAAATACCTCCAGTTTCTGAGAGCATTGCTCTTCCTTGGGTTTGAAATATCAGGAAAGCTGCCTTGAGCACTCACTAGAGGTTAGAGCACCAGGGAAAGGTAGAGAAATTCAAATTTCTATTAGGTAAATTGTATTAAAATTGACAGAAGTTTATCAAACAGTAAGAAAAATATGTCTCAGGGCGTTATATAACAACAAAAAGACACAAGAAAAGAATGCCAAAATTTTTTAAGGAAAATAAATGAAAACTAAAATAAATGAATCACATAATCTTGAGACTAATTATATCTTAAAATCAGCCATCCCTTGAGAATAATGACTAGCTTAATATTTTAGTATGAGTTATCATTGAACAAAAGTAACATTCTCTCCTCACTTCAATCATTTTTAACAATTAACTTAAACTTGAAATTCTTGAGTGATTCTTAACCATCACTATCTGATTTACTGTCTCTTCACTTCCCATCAAAAAGCCATGAAAAACAAAGAACTCCACTGCAAAGAATAATATTAATCAATAGATTACCAGCTCTTGGGAAAATTGCATCTATGATTCATGGATGAAGTCAGACTAAAGTCATAACAATGGCCCACACACAGTTAGACCTTGACCTTCACTTCTCTAAATGATTTCCCTAAAAATGATTACCGTTGTTCTAAACCCCACAGCTTTCCCTTGTATTTTGACTGTCCTGTTCTTCAATTTACAGATGGACCTACTGCTCACACGCTCCAAATAAATGTTCAACTAGAGCTCCCATTTAAGCTTAATTTTCCTGTTGAATTTATTCTTCAAGTGCATGATGATGCCAAGAAATATTATTTTGGAAGAGGGTAGCTGTTCCTATAGGTTCTCTTCTCACCTTTTGACAGGTTTTTGTTTTGGGCTGAAGATTTCTGTAGCTCCAACCTAAAAGCACACCCCCTTTTCCAATAGAATGACTTTAGAACTAGGAAATAGCCTCCCTTTCTCTTCATTCACATAATTTTTTTGCCTATAGACATTATGCCCAGGGAGAAAAGCATAAGAGTTTGGACATATACAAGCCTGAGCATTCTCCTTAGCTCAATAACTGAGCCTTGCCTAGGTTGAACATTATATGAGGACTGCTGTCATGATTAGCTTGCGTGACACATGTATGGATTGCAAGAGTAGTCACTGTATCTGGAAGATCTGTTCTCTCAGACGGATGGAAAAAGAAGCAGAGAATCTGTCCCATTGCTTCCCATATTCCATGAATGCTTTTCCTGCTACCACCTTATCACCTAAACAATAGAATGTGATGAACTTTTCAAAATAGTTGCCATTTCCTCGAGGGAGAGGCCAAATTAAAATAATCCCATGTGTTTGTTTTTAAGTGCTCCCTGAAGTTGAGTACCATGAAATGCTCTGAGAATGGGAACTGGACCCTTTCTGATCTGCATTTTGAATTTGAAAACAACCTATTAATAAGAAACTGCTTAATATGTGCATTATGAACCAAAGAGGAGATTCTAAATTAAAATTTTAAAAAATCATTCTGATTTCATTATAAAGATCAAAAACTTTATGTATTAATTTGTTTATATAGAGATTACTTTCTTTAATCAGGCTTTTCAAGAGAGAGCTGAGTGTTATATTTCAGTCTGCATCTTACACTGAAAAGAAGCAAAAGCGCAAATGAAAGGTTCTTTACCAAAGTGTTTTGTTTCTGTTTTCCAAAAACATATGGTTGATGTTTTTCGTGCCATTTTCAGTAAATCACCTCATGCTTTTATCTAGTTCTTCCCTTTATTTTTCAAATCATAGCATTAGAGACACTGAAGAGTGTAATCTTACCTGCTACAACCTTGTTAATTTTCAAATTAAACAAAAAAATCACTTATCAAGAGCAAAATGTTTCAAAGTCTCTGTTTTCTTATGAGTCTTGAGAAAATACCAGAAGATTCTACAGGCCCATCTGCCAGGTCTTAATTGTCCTCCAAACTGAAAGAAAGCCTAATGCCTGTCCTAAATTTTGGAAATGTTCTTCACCTTGTAAATTTAATTTCCCTTGTATCTGTTTCAACTTTAGTGTCTGATCTTAGGTCACTGCTGCCGAAGTGCTCACCGTGTCCTAGCTTGAGCATGTTTCAATCAGCTCATTCCCTTCTACAATTCTGACATCCCATCCATCATTCCACTCACCCTAAACCATTTCCCTTGCATGCTTCAACTTACAAAAAGTTCCATCCTCCTACTATGATTTTTTAGATTGAGCTGGAAAAAACCTTAGAAATGATATGCTTTACCCACCTAATTTTGCACATGAGAAAACTTAAAACCTAGAAAATGTAAAGAAAGCAATGAACATCATTCCACAGCCATTATTTGGCAATTAGTGGCTAAGCTAGGATAGAATCTAGGCATATTTATGCTGGCTATGAACTCTTTGCACCACACCATGACCTTATCCAGTAGTAAATACTCTCTGCCCCTCAACAAACTCCCCCCAAACATTTTCAACACTATTTGTAAATGGGCAAGTTATTCAAATCACAGACTACAAATGAGTTAGCTGCAACCATTGCCAGTAAAAAATTTCATTTGAAAATAATTTAAGGTAAGTGACTTTGACAAGTAATTGTTCTAAGAATTCAAAAAAAGAAGCAATGAAATCCAGTGATAAAGAAACAGGAAAGACTTTGTCTACCATATGCAGATTGTTCTCAATTCTTTATTGCAATACAATCTCTCTTCCCAGTATCACATACAGTTATTCATTTACCAACTGCAGATTTCTACTTGAGTGTGATAACATCACTATCATAAAAGTAATAGCTTTCAATCACATAGTATTACCATGTGTTAGTTAACTGTCACCACAATTCTGAGAGACAGGTGTCATTATTATATTCATCTTACAGATGGACCACAGTCATCCTAAGTAAACAAATCCAAAGCCAAACTTGTGTCAGTGAATAGCATAAACACTCATGTAGTCCCCTCAATGCCAAAACCTGTCTCACCATATCCAATTAGTCATACTTAATATTTTATATCTATATTTTCTATCCCCACAAATATCCCCTTAATCTAGGCTCTCTTCATTTTTTACTTGAAATATTAGTTATCTCTCTCTCCATAGTTATACTCATTCAGTCAATTCTCTACTCTTAGATTAATTTTTCTGAAATGCAGCTATTATGAAGTGTTCCCCTCCATCACCACTTTAAGCATATTATTACCTATAGCAGTAGTTTTAAATTTTAACTGAGACAATTTTCATTGAAAAAATAATTTTCCTATCGAGAAAGTAAGTCTTAAAACTACTGTCCAATTAGGAGTTTGGGATTAAAATATACACACTACTATACATAAAATAGATAACCAACAAGGACCTACTGTATAGCACAAGGTATATACTCAATATCTTGTAATATCGATAATGGAAGAGAATGTAAAAAAAGAATATATATATATTTATATATGTATAACTGAATCACTTGCTGTATACCTGAAACTAGCACAACATTGTAAAGAAGAAGGAAATAGAAATGCCTTAGTGTGGCACTTAAGGCCCTCATAGTGTAATGTATATCTATTTCTTTAGCACAATTCCTTCTCTAACTTCTCTTCAGGTCCTGCTTTCCTGAATGCCCACTTATTCGTGCTTCTCCAAATGTCACATTTAGTTTTGCCTCCATGTTTTGACCACATTGCTGTTCTGTTTGAAATGCCTTTACTTCATAATGCCCAGCTCCCCTACAAAGGGCCAACACCTTTCATCTTTTGAGGTTAATTTCCTTTTTGAAGAATTCCTGACCCATATGGTAGACTTGAATCCACCTCACTTGACTCAACCACTATAGATTTCAAGCATATACTTGTAACACATTGCCATTTATTTGCAAATTTGACTTTCCCTACTAGACTATAACCTCCTCAGGCCACAGGTTATAATGTATTTATCTTTTTACAGTATATCCAGTGATTATATGGTTTCTAGCACTGAGTTATTGCTAATAAAAGAATGAATAAAAAAATGCACGCACTTAGGTTGCAAAGAATGTTCACTTGTTAATGAAAAAAAGAGAGACTTAAAGTTAAGAAATTTCCGTTGATCTAGAAAGGGAGACATCCTTTACCTAACAGTAGCGTTCTAGCAAAAAAGGCAAACATGAAATGAGTGACAGTGGAAAGAGAGAAAAAAATATTTATTGTGAGGAGTCTCCAGGGCCATATGGTTGGAAAGGGAAGCAAGCACAGAGCTGTATTTAATCTGCAGGTCAGGCTTCAGGACCCTCTCATGCAGATACCAACAAAAGCAAAGTCATTACCTAAGAGGAGAACACACTCATGCAGAACTTAGAAAATCCCAAGACCAGCTGTTGGGAGATAAAGACAATTTTCCAAGAATATCTTACATTTCTGCAGTTCTGGTCCTCTAAGCAAAATCACTTACTTCCAATTTAAGGATGTTTGTATAAGGAAACAAACATTTCATGACAATAAATCTTAGCGACACCCCCTGGCCCCAGAGATGGTTCAAGTTAGTGAAGATAAAGACCTCTTCCATCCCTCCCCAGAGTAGATTTATTCCAGAGTAAAGATAAGGTTCTCTCTCTCTGGGGAGGAGAATGGGCAGGTCACCAGCAACCCCATATGAGATCAGAGTTGTGTTTTGTTTTGTTTTGTTTTGTTTTTAATTTCTAAGTTCTCCACCTATAATGTACTTTACTTCATGTACAGCTTCTGGTTCTCAAAAAATGACCCTGTCTGGATTGGGACTCAGGGAAACAACATGAGGTAATACCCTGGATGCTGCTTTTACTATGAGTAATTGAGTAATGAACTGTCTTCTTTTTCTCTGGCCCACAGTCCATATATATAACTATAGCCAACTAACTTCTTATCTTCCAAGTAGGGTTAAATCTCAGAAACCTTCACAGCTTCTGGCTTAACAAAAACCTATATTTTAATTTCTGTTTATTAGTGGAGTGGCCTTGCCCACCCTGAAGTAAGAATTGAGGGCAGAACTACTGAATTAACAAATAAACATTGCTATCTTTTATTTCCTTAGTTTTATATGTAATGACCTAACTGTAGTTACCTGAAAGTAATAAAAGGCTTTTCAATGTGGTTCTTCAAATAAAAGAAATTTATCATTTCTCACATAGAATAGTGAGAAATTTTTAAATGGCAGGTGATTTTGTTGATGGAGGGAAAAGATAGAAAACCAAACGAAACAAATAATGGCTCTGTCTCCAGTTTGTTAAATATTTGAGTTTTATCTAGTTGTAGTTCCAGAGTTTCTTTGAAAAGTTTTTTAAAAATGCATGAAGCTGCAGAAGTTTTTTACCTGTGAGTACCAATGGTGTTAATGGCATGCCCTTTTGAAGAGTTAAGGATGTAGAGAGATATTATCAAACATATTTCTAAATTATGTGATTAAAAGGCTTAGTAAAAATTTCCAAAATTACAGACGATTAAAAGAAAAACAAAAATGTTTCATCCTTTTAATTTGTAGAATACCAATTTCTGTTTTAAAGATGCAGAATTATGAAGTATAGATAGGATTAAAATAAGAAACAAATAATTAGGCATCCAGTTTTCCTAATATTTGGCTATTGAGTAAAAGAAGCATAATTTCTCAGCTGCAAAATTGGGAGTTATTATACCACCTTAACTTCCTAAGGTCCCTCCCACCCTCAAACACAGATGATGATGAGACTATTGATTTCACACTGAAATTTAACATTTGTTTAAATTAATTCTGGGTACTGTCATTTAAGAAAAAGAGTTTATTTATTTATCTGGTTGATAAATCTATTCTATCAAACTTATTTGATATGTGTTGAAAATAAAAGTAAGGGAGAGTTAGATTAATAGAATATACGTATGAGGCTCAAATTCTAGATTTTAAACAACTTGCAAAATACTAAAATAATCTTACTTTGTATTGTCAGTGATAGAGGACATTTGAAAGTTGAGTTTAATTTAGAGTAATTAATTTCTATTCATTATTGCAGAACTGTGTTGGAAGGCTCCTTTTATTGATCTACTTTCTTTGATATGGTTTCAGATTGATGTTCTGTAGGGCATAATTTTTTAAGATTCTTGAGCTTTTCTTCCAGTTACTTTCATTTCATCTAATGAAATCTCAAATGGATACATACCTTGGTGACAAAATTTGATTTCCCGACATGTAGCACTGTACAACATTGTAGCTTCAGCTCTTGCTTATCTGTGAATTATCTTTTTCATGTGTTTCATCTATATAAGACAGTTATTTGAAATATCTATGACTTAGACTATGATCCAGCTATCCTCTTTAAGTGTGATGGTCAAAACTGTAACAAACTGAAATAAAAAGAAGCAACACCCTTGCTCTCACAGCTTGAAAAGCCACAGAACCATTTAATTCCTCCTTCAGCCTCATAACAGGTAAGTAATGAGGACAGATAACAATGGTGAGCTGAAGAGTCCTCTCCTCTAAGAAACCTCTAACTTCACTTTAATTATAGCTTGAGTGTGTGTGGACGTGAAATACAGAGAAGTCAGGAATGGAAAGAAGCATTGAGTAAACTTCAGTGTGGTTTTAACACTATCATATACTGAAAGCACTAAAAAAATAGTCATTTGGATGATGGAAAATTAAACTTATTAAAACACTTAAGAATATGCATTAGGTAATAATCCCACACCATTAGGTGAATTAATGAGGTACCCTAATGGGTAGTTTCCTCATCAACTTTTTAAATTATGCAAAATTGTATGCCAGGCTTCTATATAATTTGTACAATTAGGAGCAAATTCTGCCTTTCATTATGCATATTTCCCTCTAATTCTGATAGATGCTACACATTTGAATAACCTGTCCTTTCAAAACTGTAATATATGTACTCATGTTAAGCAGCAAAGCCATGGTAACTTTTTCCCATCCCCCTTACTTGCTCCCACTTGAGCTGTATCTAAAAGAATCACAGCTACAGAACTATCTGAAAGGCAAGAATTTAAATCCAGTACAGCTTTCCTTATCTGGCGTTTCTAAACCTGGTAAATTTACCTGGTAACAATCTGGTGCTAATGACTCCAATATTATTGGTTACTTGACTTTATGGGCCAGATGCATTCGTTTATGAGGTGAACTGGATGGGACCATACTCCTAATTTTGATCATCCATTTTGTAAATTGGCTCTTGGTTATATTGAATATTAAGTAAAAAAAAAAAAAAACGTAAAAATAGAATATATGGCCATGTAAGTAAAAGAACTTAAACTCTTTTATTGACAATACAGTAATATCACTACCTACACATATAAACACACACACACATGCACACACAGAGGAGCATTTCTTTTCATAATGTGCTGCAACCTGTATTTCTTCTAAACAAATTTAAAAGCACAGTACATCAAAAATTATTTATTGGGGAAATGGTGACCAGATGACCAGACAGGAGATCTAAAGTAACAGTCATAGATCTTCAAAAACGTTTGAAAAGGGACAAATTTTACTAATCATTTTTTGAAATTTTTCCAACATCTAAAATTTCCTTACTCTCATTTGCTGAGTTTAAACCTGCATTTTCCTTATATCATCATTAGTTATACTTGATAATGTCATAGACGTTTATCAAGTGGCACTAAAAATAGTAAGTTCAGACTAAAATAATTTCCAGATCCTAATTTTGGAGTCCCAACATGCCAACCAGTAAAAAGGCAAGGAAACGTCAATTTATTTAGGATCCTTGATTCTATAATATCTACAAGAATTAAAATTAAAGTAAGTCAGCTGGAGTGTAGATGATATTCAGTTGTGTAGGGTCAATTAGGCTAGATCTCAATGACTTTAATTCAAAAAGGATTTCAGAAAAGAGAAAATTTCAGGCTCAAGCTGGAATCAGTTATTCATTTCAGTCTAACTACTTACTTTGCAGAATAACGGTGACTTGTATTTTACATACATTATTATGTATTTATATTTGTACTTTAATATACATTATTAGTAGAACATCATTGCATAAATGAACCTTTAAATATTATCTTCATTAGGATTTATCATATTATCTTTCATAGTCTCCATAACTACTCACATATACTTTTAGATTGAACTTTGAACTTCAAGGCTAGGGAACGCAAAACAGAGAAACTAGAGAGCAAATACATTAAAATGAGATCAGTACTAAAATAGGAAGTGTTTTTCCATCCCAGGGGTCCATAATCCTGGCTGTACATTAAACTCCTCAAAAGAGTTTTTAAAAATACTGCTGCCCAGGCTCAGAGACCAACTGAAGAAAAATCTCCAGAGATGAGTCCAAAACATTGGTAATTTTAATTACTTAAGATTATACAGAAGATCTTAACTGACATAGGAATTCACTTCATTATCACAGTGGCTAGCAGAGTGCACTCTAGTGTCAGACTACCTGGGTTTGAATCCTACATTCACCTCAGTATGCATATGACCTAGTGCAAGTTACTTGCTCGGGTTTTTCATCTGTAAAATTGGTATATTAATACTCTATGAAGTACCTGCTTCATAGAGTAGCTGTAAGTGAATATATGGAAAGAACTTAGGATAGCACCAAGCATATAGTATGGGTTTAAGAGATAAAATAATTATTGTGGTTTTATATTGATAATTATTATCATCAAAGTAGACATTTTCAATTCTTTAGTGGTATCCTACACACAATGTTACTTTACTCATTAGAAGCTGGGATATACCCACATATATAAAATGAAACATCTATCACAAAAGGAAACAGTTTACTACAGAGTAAACTAATCTAGTGAGTGGCTCTGCTACTGTTAAGATACTTTAACAGTAGAATTTGAACCATGTGCTTGCAGAGTTTTAATTTCTCCATTTGTAAAATCTTTATAAAGTAGAGATAACTTTACAGTCGCTTCTAGTTCTAGTTCCATGGGTGTATTTTAAAAGATGATAAAAACTAGGAAAGATTTGGTATACTAGATTCCATTAGAAGTAATGCTCATGACATTTCTGAAACTGTTATACTTTGAAGCCAAATATCTAAATAGCCAGTGTTTACAATGCAGATGTAATGACAGGTATGTTAATTAGTTTGTGATGATTACTTCACAATATGTATGTATATAAAGCACAAACTGTAATATCTTAAGTATATACAACTTTTTGTCAGTTATACCTTAATAAAGAGAAAAAAAGAAAAAAATAGCATCACATTTGCTTGACTGGTCAAATCAATTAAAAAACCATAACATTACAATTTGAACAGAACTTCTAGTTTTAATTTTGGTTTTTTGCCCCAAACAAAATTTGATAGATCAAGTAGAGTAGGGGACCAAAAATAAGATGAAACATAATTAAAATACCCTGTTTTTAAACCTACTTTCATTAATTAAAATAATTATATATAATATTTGATAAATACAAACAATATATGAAATAGAACTGATATATTGAGCTCAATAATAGAACACACAGTCTTGAATCCACTGTCTTATTTCAGTGTAGAACTCTGTCAATATCCTTGTGTCTCCCTGTATATTTCGTGCCATCATCCTCTTTTCTGAGAGCTCACTGCTAAGCTGAATTTTGTGTATCTTTCCCTTGCTTAAAAACTTGGTTTCGCCATATATGTATGTATCCCTAAATGATATGTTGTTTTGTATTTCTTGGTTTTGAACCTTATTAAAATGGCATTTTACTGTTAAAAAAAAAGATTTAAAAGAATTTGTGGTAAAATGTGAGCATTCTGTTCTCTAACTCTCCTGCTTTTCTGCATTGATAATAAACCATAAAGTCAGCTTAAAGAAGCCAGGTGAGTGATACTACTTGACAGTCCTTTCTGGCCAGTAGAAAAACTTTAAAAACTGATATTCTTGTATGTTATTCTTTGGTCATAAATAAAATGGTAGGCATTAAAACAATTTATCTTTCATTAAGAAAAATTACCAAAGGGATTTTTCAGTATCATGTCTCTAGTTCATTACTTTTTAAATTCTATAGTAAGTATGACATAAAACTTCAGCACAAGTCTGGTATTTTTAAATCATATAATAGTAGTTCCTATTAAATTTTAAAACTATAATAATAGAATCAAGTTAGCATGGAAGGAGATGGAATTTCTTTCTTTTCATACATAACTGGAAGAAAGGAGCATTTAGATTTTAAAATACTCTGAACACAGAGAAGGATCAACATTTTCAAAGTACAGATAGTTCAAAATAGTGGAACAAAAACCAAGACAAATACCTTATGTTAAAAAACAGATGTCTATCTCCTAGCAAGGTTTTAAGTTTATAAAGTTGTAGAAAACTGCTATTAATCTATTCTGAATAATGTCTGACACAACACCATGTATTTTGATGGATTTAATTTAATTTAATTGATGGATTTTGATGGATTTAATCATGACATTTTAAAATACTTTCTATTATCTCTCAACAAGTTAGCTTTGAAAATTTTTGTTTGAACTGGAGAAGTTAATTTATTTGATCCTTGCAAATTTCTGCTAACTGGTAAAACCAAAAGGGCAGAAGAGATCAACTAATTTCCCCTGCTAGGATATAACAGTGAAATCCCACTGATTGGTTATCCAGAAAAACACAGCAATTTTTCATCAGGGTAGCTGAGAGATTGAACAAGGATTATAGCAAGAGCGTATTGTTTCCATAGGAATGAGAAGTTATGCTGAAATCAGGAGCCAATCAACAACAGCAATTTAGCAAAGTGAAATCACTTCAATTTGGCCAATCTTACTGAAAAACAATTTGAGTCTTGAACATGAGAAGCACGAGGTGGTTAGCCAGAGAGGAGCTCCGTGGGGGTAACATTTTTGAAAATTTGTAGCCTGAGGTTTTAAATATGCAACATATTTAAGGAAAATGATTGAAGAAAACATCCCAATGCTCTGAAAATAAAGCTACTACCACAGGAAGAAATATAGTTAAGAGTTCTTATCAGTTCTAGGATGCTTTAGTTTTGGGAAAGGTAATTAAACAGAAATTTCATCTCTCTCACGAACTCCCTCACTTGATCAACAGAAGAAAGGCTCGGTTTTATTCATGTGCCAATAATGCAGAATGAGCAACTCACTGGTGTTCACTCACATTCTACCAGGAGCACAAACACGGATTTTTTTCCCCTAACTTGAAGATTTTTTGTCTCTCTGCTTCCTTTTCAGATTTCTTCTTTTAAATTATCTTTTAAAGACCTAAAAAACTTTGAAATATAAATACAAAATATGCTTGTATTTTTTTAAAAAAACAACTGCAAATATAGCCAAACTATATAAAACTTAAGGCTGACAGAGCAAAGTTTTTTTTTTGTTTGTTTGTTTTTTAACTTGTAGCCAAGCAAAAATGCCTAGACCCACGTGAGGGCAGGCCAGGATGCAAACAAAGATCTGCCAAAGGAGTAGGCAGAAATGGAAACTGAGATCCAGGCAAGACTGAGCCAGCATTTCTAGGGCAGAGCCTACAAATGTCACCAGAGGGAACAGTACTATGGTGACTGTGGTAGCCAGAGTTGATTACGGAAGACCAGCAATTGGATCAATGATGCGGACTATGCTGCTAAGAGTAAAAGAAAAAATAAGGTCAAGAATAAAATTAAGGCCTGTAAGAACAGTCCTTCTGAGTCTTTTTGATAACCAGGTGAAAGCTCTCTCTGGGAACATGCATAAAGGCACACGGCAATGTGTATGCAATTACAGGGAGAACCCAGGTGCACTGAAGTGCAACTACAGATCTCCCACACATTCTGCCCAGGTTAAGAGACCCTATTATGGACTCAAAATATGAAATTACCCAAGCACTTCATTCCTTATGATGAGTGCTTCAAAGTAAGGTGGCTTACAGTTTTATAGAAATAAGACAGGTATAGATTATAATAAAGAAATCAACTTAATTGCAGGGACATATACTATGTGGAAGCTCTGAAAATGACTGGACATATTATCAAAGAACACATTAACTTGGTATAAGATGACTACCTTGTTCCACTAAGTGTGACAGCAAATATCAGGAGATATATGTTGACAGTTTAACATAGCACTATAAGTACAAAACTAAGGATATTTTAGGGAAGACCTTCCCACACAGTGATATAATCACTTCATAGACATTGATTAGATTGCTTTTAAGAAACTAAGAGATTTTGTTTGAGTGTTTTAAAAGCATTCTTAAGTTTTCTCTTTTGTTGAATCTCATTTCATACACTTCATCCCCCAGAATAACCTCTTCAAGAACAATGACCTAGGAAACAAAATTCCTCTATCATCTCTGTAACTTAGAGGCAACTCTTTCTGAGACTGTCATTGAATGTACCACACTGGGTGAGCTCAGTGACTGGTTGGGTGACAGGGATTCCTGTGAGGTCCCCACTAGGTCTGAGGGGCTGCACAGCCTCAGTAACTTAAATTAAATCATACAGATATTAATTCAGTACTAGAAAAAGCAACCGGCATTTAGGGAAGATGGATATTTTTAATCTCAGATGTCAGAAAACATTCCAGATTGGTTTTACATTATTATATTGATACATTTAACATTTTCTTATTGTTTCAAATGAAAGTTGACATTTAAACAGAATTTACCAAAAAATAAATAAAATATATTAATAAATATCACGAGTTGTAAAAATGTGCTTGCCCTAGTTAATATGAAGTTCATTTTGGACTTTTAAAATATATGTGTATATGTGTGTGTCTGTGTGTGTGTGTCTGTGTGTGTGTGTGTGTGTGTGTGTGTGTGTGTGTGTGTGTGTGTATATATAGTGTATTGTTTATAAATGTTGAACCAACACAAAAAGACAAACAGGGTGATACAGGACATGGAAATGTTCTATTAATTCTGATACTCTATTTTCTTGGCTAGAATTATGTAACTAATAAGTGTATTATTGAAATTCCTGCCTGAGAAAGCTTTGTTTAGGACAGAACCACCACTGTGACTCAGTGCCTTGTTTAAACCAAAGCTCATCTGAGTTCTGTACCCTTATGTGTTCTACACTGGCAGTATACAGAATAGAACCAAATAATTTAATTTCAGTGGACTTCAGATTCTAGAGAATCATTGATCACTCCCTCATAATAGTCCAAGTTAGATGTTTTGTGATAAAACACATCTATTTCTTTGTAGCATTGGCTTGGAGAATCAGAATGACTAGTACTAGAGTAAGCTTTAATAAAACATAATTACATTTGAACCTTAATAAATGATATTGGTTATGAAGAGTACTACTATACTTCTTCACAAGACAGATGGCAAATAAGTGAAACTTCTTATCCCAAGAGGAATTATCTCAGAAGCTTTAGTTGAATTTATAAAAGGTTCAAGAAAGCTCAGGGTATAGGAAACAATGGTTGACCAAATGTAAAAAAAAAAATTAATGAAGTGAAATTCAAGCTACAGTCAGCTTTGAAATCAGATTGGTCTTGTTCTGGCTGTCTGTGCCACTTTCTGAATAGCCTGAGAAAAATCTCTCAAGTAATTATAGCCCAGTTTTCTCATCAGCAAAATAGATATTATATATACATAGATTCATGTGAGAATTAAATGGAATAAATCTTGGCAAGAGCCAAGGAACACCTGGCACACAATAGGGATTCAATAAAAGATAACTATAAGAATGAAGGTGACAGAGGCAATTTTAAGCATAGCAGCAATATACCAAGTTAGTCCTTGATTTGCACAATTCCAGTATGCATGAATTTTAGTTACCACTGTTTATAAATAACACAGTCCTCACAATAAGATGGTTTAAATTTTCATTATCATGGTGTGCTAACTGTAATTGCATAAAGTACAAACTTTGCTGCTAGATCTTTGTTCCAAAAAGCATTGCTTCAGTAACAGATATGCATCATAATTATTGACCAATTACATCACTTCTTTCAGATCACTTTGGTGGCTGTTCATTGAACATATGGATTCGGTTCATGCACAGACAGCTAAGCATATTGTTGCATTGCCTCTTTGTCTCCTAGTGATACATATATATAAAACTATGCAAAAATGAATAATCCAAAGAGAGAGTTGGTGAATAAAGATGAAAATGAAGAAAAGAAACAAAAATTTACCAAAAGTAAAATAAAACTTAAAAGTAAATTGAGTTACTAATCTTGGGAATGTTGACATTACTGCAATTAGAGAGACTCCAGATATGAAGCTAGAGGAACTTAGTGAAGGTAAACTTATCAACTTAAATGAGGAAAGTGGTTGTGACACAAAAAAGAAAGAAAGAAAGAGAGAAGGAAGGAAAGAAGAGAAAGAAAATTTCCCAGAGGAGGTGACAGTGGCCAAAAACAAAAACAAACAGCAAAAAAAAAAACAACCTCCACATTAAAGGAATTCATGGGCATATTTCACAGTATTCAAGCACAAAAGATAAAATATTGGAAGTTGAATCAAACTATGAAAGGAATATGACAATTTGTCAAGGCATAGAAGGGATGCAGGTTCCATATTGTAAGTTATTCCACAAGAAGAAAAAGGCAAGAACTGTCCAAACTACTCCTCTTACATTTTTAACACATACTTTGTCAATGTTTCTAATGTTTTAGAACACAGTGTAGTAAATATTAGTTTCACTCTCTATAAATTTATAACAGATTGTAAGAAAGTCTTTAATGTTGTAACAAAAATATTTAAGGATCACAGAAAAATCACAATTTTTCCTGTGGCTTATTAAGATTGCTTTGCATGGTTTCAACATATACATTCATTTTTATAGTTCTGGGCTACAGTGGAAAGCGAGGAATATCTGTATCCACTTTGAAGGGAGACTACCATGTGTGTCTGCCCTCCTCTGCACCTTTCACCTAAATTCCCTTAGTAATGTAATGTAGAGCCTTAATTCCTGGGTTTGAAGTTGTCCACTTTCCCTTAGGCTGTATTTGAATGGACTGGGGAGGAGGGCAAAGAGCAGAGGGCATGAAGTTCAAGAACTAGGAATTGCCCAAGAACTTATTTAAGAGACAAGTAGTCTAATTTCAAGGTATGTATCCACCTTCTTCTCTCTCTCACTTTCCTAAATATGCAGCTCTTGGTAACTAAAAATCATGCAATAAGAAAAGAATAGGCACATTATAATTTGTACTATTGTCCTTTAAAAATTAGGAGCAATGATAGAAAAAAAAAGATATATTGAATCTAAATAAATCTCCACGCCTGTGCAAAATCATCCTCTTCAATATACTTTGTGATACTTCATCTAGGCTAGTTTTAAATGCCTCCAGGAGTTGTATTGGAAATATTGTACAGAATAACTCTATTCTCTAAACTTTCTACCATAATGAGTTGTAATAAGGGTGGAGTGGCAGCCAGAATAATATTTCCATTAAATTTTTGTCAATTTAAGTAAATCATATAGTGATATTTTCTTCTGTGTAGATATTTTAATCATCTTATTTACTGGTATTGCATATGTTACAGAAAATTCAGGGGAAAAAAATGAATCTATTTTCTGGTCCTAAATGGCAGCCAGCTGGATATGTAATTACTCTAAATGACATTCACACTAAATTACAGGCAGGTAAAAGTTTTGTTGAACAGCCTCAGAATAAATGGACCAATAAAAGGCTATTAAGAAAAAATGCTACTGTATTAAATCAATCTATTGTGGAATAGCTCCATTTCAAGTGTTGTACTGAATTTTAAGAAAAGCAAGAAAACCTTGAGGGAAGACATAGATTAATGTTATTCTCTTCTCAGATACTAAATGTAAGGGAGGTTTCAGCTCATACTTTCTTTGAATTGATTGAAGACAGAGTGCTTTTGAAAGCCACTTTTAATTTCACTTCATTTCTCAGGGCAAAGCTTTTCTGAGAGGGAATAAAGTCCCAGGGAAAGCAGGGTACTGTGTGATGGGATCACTGGGCAGCAGAAGAGCCGCGTTTTTCTGCATGAAGCAGAGATCAGTCAACATGATTCTGTGTATTTCTGCGGGCACATCCATTCTGTTCTATTACTGTTTTATCCATCTATTTAGGTAATGGACATTTCTGTCTCTTCTTCTCTTCCGCATAGTCTTCCTCTTCCTCTTGTCATCCTCCCCTCCTCTCCCTTCCCCTCCCCCTCCTCTCCCTTCCCCTCCCCCTCCTCTCCTTCTTCTCCTTCCAGTGTTTCCTGTTCCTCCTCTTGCTCTCCTTTTCCTTTTCTTGTTGTTCTTGTCCTCTTCTTTCTGATTCTGCTTAGTGGTAATATATTTATCACACACTGTGAAATAATTTACCTTTTTGAGGCTCCATGTTTTCATGAGCAATATGGTATAACACTTATTTTGGAGATTATTGAGATAACATGTCTTAAAAGATAAACTGAGCCACATTGAACATTTTTAAGAGTTTTTGTGAGCAAAAATCAATTCGAATCAGGCAGCACCAAACTGGCAGTGGTTAGGAGCATTCCACCAACTGTGGCTCAGGAAAGACTTTATAGGACAAAGGCAGAAGCAAAGCAAGGAAATTATTGATTGGCTGCAGCTTAAAGCCTAGTTGACCGTTTGTGATTGATTGTCCTTAGGTTTCAATTTTTAAATTTGAGGCAGTTACAGGCTTAGATTTCAGTTTGCTTAAGTAGCCCAGCATGGCATTAGAGGCACCTCAGTCTAACTGCCTCCTTGTGTAATTAATTTAATGCATGTGTGAAAGTACATACCATAATATTTGACATACAATTAGCTCTTGAAAAATAACAGTTGATTATATTCACATATATCTAAATAGTTGAACCTGAAAACATGTAAAGTTTGAAAATGTGAATTTTTGAGGGTTTGGAACACAAGAGTTTTCTCTGAATCTGAGAAACAGTTTTGCACAATGTTCTCAGTAACAATAGTCCCTTTACTAGGAGCTTTTTAATTATATAGCAAATCTTTTTTTAGTACTTGTCATGTTTAACTCACTTAATCCTAATCATAACTTTATGAGGTATCTTTAGTATTACCATTTCCATTTTACAAATAAGAACATCGAGACACAAAGATATTAAGAATTCACCAAAGCTACCCAGGTATTAAGTGGCAAGTGAAGGTGTGAACCCAGGAAGTCTGTTCCTCATTCTGTCCTTTAGCCTTGTCTGCTATGCTTTGGTAAAATTCTAGCTTAAGACTGTAAGAGAAATATACCCAAAGAAACAATTGCCTTAAAGAAATCAGGGTGATAATGGTAGGCATAATAGATGATGAATGTTTAAAGTTTAAGAAAAAGAAGAGTTGACAGTAAAACATCCAAAAACAGAGATATTTTTCTCTAATTCAGAATGAGAATAGCCAGTGTGGCTGATCAAAAAATTTAGCAAATCTAATATTTGCAAGAGCCAGTGTGTAGCATTTCAACTGTCATAGTCTCTGCCCTTCATCCCCCTTCTATTTATTTTTCTTTATCTTGACTTATTACTTGTCCATTTGCATTTCTCTGTAATGAGTATAAACGTTCATTTTCAATACACTTGTTAACCATCCAATTTTTCTCTTCCTTGACTTGCTTATTTATGTTCATTGTTCACTTTCCCATTTGGGTTTTTTTTGTATTTTTCTTTTGGACATAAAGGAGTTTCTCTTTATTGAAGTCTATATTTATAAACATATATACAAACAATAACTGTGTACAGTGTATCAATCAATGTACGTACAGAGAAATGTGTTAAATCTACCACAGTTACATATATTATGAGAGCTGAAAGACAACTGATAACTAAATACCATCTCTATTTTGACATTGAGAACCTAATATCAGAGATTAAGTGATATTCATAAGGCTGCAAAGTACCACCAGATGATGGTAGAATCAGGACTGGACTCCAGGTACCCTAACTCCAAATTCAGTACTTATTTCCAGTAATTCATCCTTTTCCCCAAAGATGCAGTTATTCAGGCTTATCTGACTGCATATACGTGCATGTGTATGAGACCTTTGCCCTAAAATTAATAGCATTAGTTTAAAAAGAAAGTGTTATTTTAAAATATAATTATCCCTGTAAATATCAATGAACATATTTGATTTGGCTGCTAATGAAACAAGATGACAAAAGAGTTGTTCTGCCTTTTTCTTATCAAAGTCTTGGAAAATGGATAACTTTGTTAAAGAAAGAGCGTATGTCATCCAGGGTCAACTGAAGTGCAGAAAAAATAGCACAGAGAATATTGGTTCTTATATATTTGAAAAGTACCTTAAAAGTCCTATTTTCAGGGCTTCCCTGGTGGCACAGTGGTTGAGGGTCCGCTTGCCGATGCAGGGGACATGGGTTCATGCCCCGGTCCGGGAAGATCCCACATGCCGCGGAGCGGCTGGGCCCATGAGCCATGGCCGCTGAGCCTGCGCGTCCGGAGCCTGTGCTCTGCAACGGGAGAGGCCACAACAGTGAGAGGCCCGTGTTCTGCAAAAAAAAAAAAAAAAAAAATCCTATTTTCAAAGGAATAGTATAGGTAATTGGATGGTACCTCATTAATAAGAAAATCAATCAGTAGGCCAACTTCACAATGAAACTAGAATGTACATTACTGAAATTCCAGATCCTTTATAATTAAAAGTCCAAAGCATTATAATTTTATCTTTAGTTCTTTTAAAAGTAAAAGCTGGGGCATATTGACAGGAACTTCTCACCCAATTCAATAATACATAAACTCAAGTTTTACATATTGCATATGGAACTTGCATGTCTCTCGAAGTGAGTTTTGAATGTTATAGCAAGTTATGATATACCAAATACATTCCTCTGAAGATCAGAATTTTAGGAAATCTATTACTTCCTTTATGTGAATCTCAAAGAAAAATATTATTTTGTTTAAGTAAAAACTTTTCTTTTTATGCCGTAATGAGATGTACAGTAATGGGAGTTGTTGTGATTGTACCTTAAGTTGGTCCCTTTTTAGTGATAATGCTTTATTCATCAGTAATTGGCCATGGAAGAGTAAGTATCAACCACCTTGTTTAGTTTTTCTAAGCTAGAATCAGACTGTCAGACCTCCACCCCCTTGCTATTATCTGCTATTCCAGTTAATTCCTATCAAAAGTCATCCAATGAGGGCTTTGATCAATACATTGTATGAAAAAGTCAGCTCCTTCACTCTCACATAACAAGAATTTGTTCATACTCAAAACTGCTTATCTAAGAAAGGCCATAAAGGGAAATTTTATAATTGTATCCATCATATTTATAAGGTTGAGCCACTTTTTTTTTTTTTGCAGTACATGGGCCTCTCACTGTTGTGGCCTCTCCCGTTGCGGAGCACAGGCTCCGGACGCGCAGGCTCAGCGGCCATGGCTCACGGGCCCAGCCGCTTCGCGGCATGTGGGATCTTCCCGGACCGGGGCACGAACCCGTGTCCCCTGCATCGGCAGGCGGACTCTCAACCACTGCGCCACCAGGGAAGCCCTTGAGCCACTATTTTAATCACTGATATTTAGAAGTGCTAATATGATGATCCTCTTCCTGCACATTCAATACTGTGCCTGCAAATCTTAGTTCAAACTGGAGATATGTGAAATTCTGTAATTTTCTTGCAGAGTAATTTACAGTTTTATCTGGCTGCAATCATTCAATTACACTACATACCAGGAACTCTATTAATTTAGAGATAGAGTTCCTTTTGTTATTCTTTTATTATCAAATATATAAGTCAGAGTATACGGAGGCTTCACCAGGAAGAAAGCAGCCTTCATGATAGGCTGATGGAAAAATCTTGGGGCATGATGAGCTTGGACTAGAGGATCTATGGTTTATTTTAGCTGTGAAACCAAGCCAGCACATAAAGTTCCAACATCCAGGAGAATCACACACTTTAACTCAGGATACCATTGATCTTTAAGCTCTGACCACTTTCTTTGCCCTGGTGGATAAAGTATTATAGCCCTGAGTTTTTGAACAGAAGTAATAATTATAGTTTGATTAATTCGTAGCACCATACATCCCACTGCATTACCTGAGCTGAAACAGAGCATAAGTCAGTGACTAGAAGAAAATATCAAGGTCTTTGATGAGAAGAAAGAATAGGTATTAATTATATCAGAGATGCAACTAAATAGACAGTTTATACAAGTGAACACAAGTGTCCTTAGGAGGATACCAAATCAACTGGACGTCCATATTGAGATTTAATCAAGAGTAACAATAGCTTGGAGGGCATGAGAATTCTTAAGAACGTATCTCAAGGTTTTACTAATGGAGAGTATTTGCAAATTAAAAGTAAACCTTCTTCTATAAAAAAAGGTCAGGACTTCCCTGGCGGCGCAGTGGTTGAGAGTCTGCCTGCCGATGCAGGGGACACGGGTTTGTGCCCCGGTCCGGGAAGATCCCACATGCCGCGGAGTGGCTGGGCGTGTGAGCCATGGCCACTGAGCCTGCGCGTCCGGAGCCTGTGCTCCGCAACGGGAGAGGCCACAACAGTGAGACGCCCGCATACCGCAAAAAAAAAAAAAAGTCAAAGGGGGGGAAACATGAAAATAATAACATTTATTAAATACTCATTGCAGTGGAAGGACTGTAAATGAAGAGCTTCCCTTGGCTGTTTCAAGGAACTTCAACTTCAACATGACATTAAGTTAATTCATAAACACTTTCTTCCACAACCAAAATTATTTATTTTCTAACGTTCACTAGATCGTACCACAATTCACCTAGTCTCACAAGTCAGAAATCTAGGAGCTATCCATGACACCTCCATCTCACCCCAAAATCCCATCCAAACTCTGATTCTCCTTCTCAACTATCTGTCCTTCGCCTCTGTCTCCATTGTCATCACCTTGCCCAAGTTACCAACATCTCTCTTTTAAAATCTACTTCACTACATTACAGCCAGGTTGATCATTTTAAGATGCAAGTCAGATTATTACACTCCTCTGCTTAAAACCACTCAACAGCTGCCTAAGGTCATGAGAATAATGACTGGAGTCCGGGCATGACCTCATTTCCATCCTACTGCCTCATATTCTGAAGAGTTAAATAAGGTTAAAGAATTTCAATAGTTAGTAAAATATCATGCATCTGGAAAGTGATAGAGCTGAAACGCAAACCTAGTTCTGGCTAACTCTAAATCCCATGGTTTTTAAATGTTCCATGCTATGCAATCCTCACAGAAATCCAATTTACAAATATAGCAACTACTTATTTAATTATATAAATTCTTGAACATCTATTTAATAAAACTATCTGTAATGTGCCAGTCATTGGTACTGGAAATAGGATGCTGAAAAAGACTGAGAATTTTTGTTTGCTCAAGGAGTTTACAATCTGGAGCAGGGGAGTGGATAGGTAGGTAGGTAGATAGATAGATAGATAGATAGATAGATAGATAGATAGATAGGTAGATAGATAGATTTAAACAATGATGAGTGCTATAAAGGATCAAAAAAAGAAGATAATGGAATCAGTGGTAATGGAAGTGGAAAGGGTGATAGGCCAGTTCAGACTGGTTGATAAGGGAAGTGTCTCTGAGTCAGTGATATTTTAGCTGACCTTTGAATGATAAAAAGTCAGCAAAATGACTTTTTTGCAGTTATGAGAAACAGTGAAGGGAAAAGAATATAAATACAGGATATACACTTTTTGTGTTTGAAAACTGGCTCTAGCATATACTAGCTGTGATTAATGTCATTTAATGTCTTCTTCATTAATTTCTATAAAATGGAAATAATAGTAATACCTACCTAAGAGTTATGATTACTAAATAACTTAATTTATAAAAATGGGAGATTTGATTAGTACTTGAACGTGGCAAACACTAATTTAGTGTTAGCTATCACCACCACCATCATCATCATGATCATCATCTTGTTCATTCTAGGCAGAATAAATGGATTTTCAAGGCCTTAAAGCTGGAGCAAGCTTGGTGAGGTCACTGCTATTGTTATCATCCTAATATACAGAAGACTGAGCCAGGATTCTAACTATGGTGCCTCAGTTCAATCACTTTTCATCCTAGCTTGCCAAGTACATTGAATGTTAAGTAATAGACTAGCTCAGGTTCAGTTGTTATTTTCAGTTTCTCATGTCTGAGACTTAAAGGGTGAGAATTATTTGCTTTAAGGAATATAAATAATTTGAGTTAAATAAACTTCTGGAATCCCACATATATTAACAGCTCACCATCTGTACCTTATTGCCATAGTATTCAAGTACTAAGTAGAAATCATACTATATTAAAATAATACTGAGGCTCAAATATATTAAAATAATAGTACAAAGAAAATATTTTATTAAACTATCATAAATGTATGATTATATAAATGAATCACTTTACGTTGAGAGTGGTTAAAGTATTTACGGATGAATTATCACCATTTTTGTAATACATTATCAAGTGATTCTGTAAAAAAGTTTATACACATATATAATATATAGAATATATTATATAAAATATATGACAAATATCAAAATATTAAGAATATTTTTGGATATAGGTGATGGGTATATCAACCTTATTCTACCATTTATTATGTTTTTAAGTATTTTTGACTTATTTCATAACAAATAGCCTCCTTTAAATAAGCCATTGCATTAGTTTAAATTATGGAAAATCACATAATGCAAAGGATCAGCTGAGGAAGAAGAACAGAGAAAAAGAATCTGAAGAGCATTCTAGAAAATAAGAAGATATTTCAGAAGTAAGTACAATTCTAAAGTAGAGAATTTTATAAAGTGAACACTACTTTAGTTTAGGTCTTCAAAAACGTGTACAGTTTTTTTCATTCTTCAGGAGCAAACCACTTTGGACTTGCACTATAAAACCCATACATAATTACCTAGTTAAATATTACAATTTTAATAATTGTATAGAATTTTAAATTCTTCATTAAAGATGAAGTTTTCAGAAACTTTAGAGCAAATGGCTAAGAAGGGCGGCAGCTCTCATGTTTTTCCCTGTTTCCTCTTTATATGGATGTTTATTCATTTGGACTTGATCTATACCTGTTGTCTTTCTGTTTATGAGTCCCAGTTTATGATTCTTGTGAAACTGAAGTATTTCATCTTCCAAGCACATCATCCCAGGTCCTGAATAGCTTACATCCTAATACTCTAATTCTCAAAGTCTTATCTACTACATTGACTTCAGAGGGTCCTTATGAAAGAAACATCAAGGACCATCAGAGTTGACAGACACAAATTATGGAATGAGGTGTCTGTGAGACTTGAGAATTTGTCAGTCTATTGCATCTGGGTTACTCATTTCAAGCTATATATAAGACAGTACTAAACAAGAAGTCAATACCACTAACATGCATTTGCCACCAGGGTCTTTGACCTGTGTCACTTTCTCTTAAAAAGTTGTATTGATGCAGCCTTACACTGCCATAATAGCAGCTTGTAATTGTCCTGTTTTGTTCACAGAAATATCCGGTGAGCTGTGAAGCCTGAAGTAGCATTTAATTTCAAAACTATGACTTTGACTAGAATAACACTTCACATGGAATAGCAATACTGACCTTCTCTACTGTATGTTCTTTGTCTTTTTTTAGAATGAAGGCAGTTTAGAAGTCAACTTGTATTCAGTGTATTCTCTCAAACTATAAATGCCTAAATAAGCTTAAGGCACTACAGATGGCACAAAACATGAACATGAAGTATGTTTTTATAAAAATCCAAAGCAATAAAATAGGGTTAAAATCATATCTGCCTGCAAACTTTTTAAGATGATGGACCCACAAATAGCAGACTTGTTAGTTTGTGACTCTCTCCAAGAGAGGGGACATGTAAGCATAAGGCCATGGAAAATATAATTTAAATTTTTAGGTCTAGTCAGTTTCTCAGTGATTATTTAAATGCAAGAGAACATGGATACCTTAAATTCATTTCTTGATTAAACAAAGAATAATAATCAAGCCAGATAGCCCATATTTTTAGTTAACACAAAGCTATAATTTCTCAAAGAGGAAGATAGTATTTAGAACACACATAGAAATAGTCTATTACACAAAATTAAAAATTTGATAGTATATTTAAAACACTTGATGCAAAATACAACTACTATAAACATATTCAAGTACTTTTATTCTCAGCAGGAAAAGTTAAAAATTAACCATCTTTAAAAATAACACTGCCTTGTGCAGCTTCTAGCCAAATGAATTTAATATCAAATCTGAGACATTTCATCTACAAAAAAACATGTGTCTCTAAGAATATATTATAAAGTATTTACTGCATAAAATCTATTGGTAGCTAAGAAAATAGAGGTAATGACTATATTTTATAATGACACTTTTTCTTTAGAAAATCAGTCTTTGGTAAGTCAGGTGAACTGCAAAAAAGCCAGATCATGACAGCACGTTGAACGTGCCCTACTTAAAATTCAGCTAACTGCTCAAAAGAAAGTGAGAGCACAGTAGGACTACAACTCTTTCCCTTGTGTGCCCTTAGAAGGCAGTATCCAGAGCAACTGCACAACATCATCCGAGGAGTCATCAGGGTCTGCCCACTGATGTTGTGCTCATCATGGTTTATGAATTGAGACAGTGAATTTTATTTATTTATTTTAATTAATTAATTTATTTTGGGCTGTGTTGGGTCTTTGTTGCTGCATGTGGGTTTTCTCTAGTTGCAGTGAGTGGGGTCTAGTCTTCGTTGCGGTGCACGGGCGCTTCTCATTGCAGTGGCTTCTCTTGTGGAGCACAGACTCTAGGCACATGAGCTTCAGTAGTTGTGGCACGCAGGCTCAGTAGTTGTGGCTCATGGGCTCTAGAGTGCAGGTTCAGTAGTTGTGGTGCACTGGCTTAGTTGCTCCGCGGCATATGGGATCTTCCCTGACCAGAGCTCGAACCCATGTCCCCTGCACTGGCAGGCAGATTCTTAACCACTGTGCCACCGGGGACGCCTGAGATGGTGAACTTTAGCACAAAGTGTCCTACAAAACATCAGTCATTCTTGCTTGTTTTTCTTTCTTTTTCAGACAAGGTAGTGTACCTTTTAATAATAACCTCTATCTTCCCTGAATTTAATTTTTGTAGTTAACTCTATTAACTACTTGATGATAGCTTAGGGGTTGTGAATATTTAAAATGATCCTTTGTTGATTCTGATGCTGGGGTTTCATTTCCCTCAACCTTAGACTCAAACACAAAAAAGGAGCCTGGATTAAATTGTAAATGCTGGATGTCTTACAGGTTTTGCAGTTGACATGGATGTTATAGTGTGTTCCACATCAAATCAGTAACAATGTCAGGGCTAAATTCAGAATCAATAATTCCATGAGGTGGTTCCAAAAAAAAAAAAAAGTAAAGGGAAGGGAAATTAGCAGCTATCTAGTGCCTTTCATATGCTCCCCTGCTCTACTGCGCCTGCACACCAGAGCTACCTGGATGGACTCCCTTGCCTCTGAATGCAGTTGTGGTCAGCCAACATGAAATAATGGTAGGAGAACAGAGGGAAGGAGGAGGAGAAGTCGGAATATTTATTCCGCCAGCTCCTTTGCTAGAGTCTATCTGTGTCACATATTAAGAGAAAATTTTCTTTAAAATTAAATTTGAAACTCCTCTGAGTTCCACTGACCAATTCCTCCCTCCGTCTCTTTAAGCCAAAGGTGGTAACAGTTCTACCTTGCCGTTTCTCTACAAATCACTCACAACTTTGTAAATCATCCTTTATTAAACTCTTTTGAATATCCAGTTTTCATTCCCTTCTGCTTTCTTGCTGGAACCCTGAGGATCATTTATTTGTATCTGTATAATAATGCTTAAAAAATTATAACATATTTTAAGTAATTAGGTAAACATGTATCTCTCCACAAAAGCATGTTCCTTGAAAGAAATCTTACATGAATTTATGTCTTCTAGCGCATATTATTCTTTCACACAAAGATTAAGAACAAAAGTTCAAACCCGCACTTTGGAGTCTAACATTTATCAGCTTACAGGCTTTACATATGCAATTTATTTTCTTTCTTAAATCACCTTTAGACATTGATGGAATTATGTCAGCTATTGGTGAATGCAGAAAACGTTTAATGAAAGGTCATGGCCATGATTAGAGAATCACTGCTCTAAAGGGCACTGAATGAAATTTCATGTTATATTCTGTGGAAGATTAATTTAAATGACTTTCTCTAATGCCAAAAATATTTTTATTTTCCTATTGATAACCTATGAGCTTTACTGAACTGCATACTGTTATGAAAGGCAAATCAGAACAGTTCTGTGATGGAGAAAATAATGTTAGAGATGGCAACAGTCAACTTCAATTTACAAGATTCTTACAACAATTCAGTGTATGGCATCTATAAAAATAAACTACAGAAAATGAAGACACAAATTACTTAGTGCTGTAAAGCCGTCATGCTGTATCCTTTGGTTGTTATTCTAAAACAAGATTTTTGAATTTTTACCTACACACACACACACCAACTCCAAATGGTTATTTAATGTTCGTTAGGTAGTACACTCTGTTAATCCTTAACAAATATATACTCTATTGGGAAAAATAAAAGACTTGTAATATTTATATGGCAATAAAAAGAAGAAATAAACCTATGGTGTATTTTTAAAAATCACAAAATAGGTATAGCTGTTGGCCAAGTGAATGGTAGAGGTATAAACCGTTGTGGGACCTGATAGAATAGGTCACAAGGAGAAGGGGTTTAAACAGAGACTGAAGGTAAAGAAAGCTTAAGGAATATCTTCTGAAGTAAGAAATACAAAAAGACAAAAACACAGAGGTGGAAGAGTAGGATGTTTAGAGAACAGCAAATAAATAGGACTGGAGTTGAGCGTAATGACCAAAATTTGGTCAATATTATAGCTTAATTTGGATTTTATTTTAAAGGAAAACAATAATAATATTTGAGTTGAGAGTTGAAAGCTGTGTTTTAGGAAGACAGTTCTTTTTGTAGGGAACTAGATATTCATCCACCTGTTGACTGAAAAAAATGCACAACCTAAAATTTGGTAGATGTTCTGAGGCCTTACACCCAGAAGACAGCCTCTCAAATAGGTCTGAGGGACTGCTCCAAAGAGGTAAGGGAGTGGCCAGGATATATAGGGTTTTTGCAACAAAGACCAAGGTAGTTGGAACGTCAAAAGATTATTGTTAATTAAAGAAAACCAGATACCGCGAGTGAATGAATTTATTTCTTGTCTATGTATAAGGGAAGATACAAAAGTCTGGGCTCATTGAAATCATTCCTTTGACATGCACCTTAACTATCTAGGGCCAGTATCCTGTTCTTTCCCTCAGGGTGCACTGCTGGGGGTGGTGCACCATTGGTGGTAGTGACTGATGGCTTGGTGGCCTCAGCATCCTTTGTTTTCTGATAAGGCACGGAACGTTTTGTCTTTCACACACCTACAAAGCAGATGATTTGGGCAAATTCCTTGATCTTGGTTTGCCTCAATTTCTTTAACTATAAAGTGATATGTGAATATTATTTACTATATAAGGCCATTGTATGGAACAGATTAGAAAATCTTTATAAAACACTTAGAAGGCTGTCTGGCACATTATGAGCTCCCAATAGTTTCAACAGTTTTTATCATTACTGCTGCTGTTTTTGTTGAAGGTAGCAGTGAAAATTTTTTTTTAAATGCAGAGGCAAAATGAGTAGTTGGAAGAACATTTATTCAGTAGTCTAAGAAGGATGTAGTAAGATTATGGTGTAAAGTAATAGTGGTGACTGTAATATAATACAGCTGTGTTGTTTTAATCCACTAAATTAGTGGTAATTTGCTATGACAACAATAGGAAACTAATATAGATGTTGATACCGAGAAGTGGGATGCTGCGGTAAAAAGTACCTACAAATGTGGAAGTGCCTTTACAATTAAGCAATGGGAAGAAGCTGGAAGAATTCTGAGGCGCATGATTTTAAAAGCCTAGTTTGCCTTGAACAGACTGTTAGTAGAAATATGAATGTTAACAACTGCTGATAAGAGCACTAAGGAAAAGAGTATGCTTTCTTAGAGAATGCTTAAATCATCATAAACAGATCTCTACCTGATTCAGATGCTTTAGGTAACGAGCTTTGGAACTTCTCATCTGATAATTTAGATAAGATGTTGAACTTTGAGTTGATGCTGTAACGAGTTGAGACTTTTAGGGATGTTGCAATAGAGTGAATGCATTTTGCGTGTGGTAAAAATGTGAATGTTTGGGGTCAGATGGTGGACTCTGATAGGTAGGATAAAGGCCCCCAATGATGTCCATGTCTAATGGATGTGTTACCGTATGTGGCAAATAGAACTTTGCAGATGTTTAAATTACACATCTTGAGATAGGCAGATTATTCTGGATAATTTGGGTCGCCCTACAGGGTTCCTTATAAAAGTGAAAGGAGGTAGGACTATCAAGCTCAGGAGAGAGATTTAAACATCTTACTTGCTGGCTTTAAGAGAGAAGAATGAGCCATGAGCCAAAGAATCTAAACAGCCACTAGAAAGGGGAAAATTAAAGAAAGCTGACTCTTCCCTAGAGCCTCCAGAAGGAACGTAGCCCTCTGACACCTCTGTTTTAGCCCAGTAAGACCCACTGCAGACTTCTGACGTCCACAACTGTAAGATGATAAATTTGTGTTGTTTAAAACCTTAATACATGGTGAGAATTGAAAGGAAGAAAATATTATGAAGAATCAGCAAAACTTGGTGACTGATTTGATATAGAGAGTGGAAACAAATGAAGACATTGATAATGTTCCCATCATTTCAGGCCAGAATGGGAGAGTAATGTCTCCTTTCATAGACACTTGTTAATTAAAATATTTTATTATTTGAAAAAGCCCTTCACCATTCTCATTGCATGATGAAATTCCACTCTCTATTTTGTCTCAGTTATAACTGCCTTGATTAATTTTGGTGTTATCACACTTATGCTAATGTCTCATCTTTATAAAATACCATTGAACCTATGACTGCTTTCATTATGATGTAGGGATTCACTTCTGTGTAGAAAATGAGCCTCATAACAGCAGGCGCATTGCCCTCTAACTCTACAAGGCAAAACTGAATAAAATAAAGCTTGAAGTGAAGAAAAATTAGAATTTTTATTCAGTTCCCAAATGCAGTGTGCCTTTCATCACAGAAGAACAGAACTTTGGAAAGAACAGAAAGAATGTCTCCCCATGTCTGACCCACAGTTCTGTACATATGCTAATCAGCCTTATAAGAGGAGCTTGTTTCTCCATTTCAGGAAACATCTTTTCTACATTTTCCAAAAGAAGTGATTTTATAAATATTTTTTAAGTTGGTGCAGCATACTACCTCAGTCAATAGACCCCTACTTCACCACTAATGAAAGTTATACAAAGATTAAGGAAAAAAACTCCAGATGAATTACAAAGTAGAAACCTATACATACTTTGGTGTTTGTGCTCCCTCCAGGATGTATAATTCCTTCCCACCACCCTGCTGTTGCATGAGATGCCCTACTACCTGTGATTTTCTTGGATATAAGTCAATAATTCCAAGTATATTTTGCATTATTGTTTCCTACTTAGGAGCCATGATGTAATTTTGACCTATACCTAAGCTTATCTTCTTTCCAGTAAAGTAACAGAACAAGGTCTTTGAAATTTCACTTATACAGACATACGTACACAAACTTCAAATAGTTATTTAATGTATGATAGTCAAGACACTGTTAATCCTTAAGAAATTTACAGTCCAGTTGCTCTTTGTTGCTTCTGGGTAATAATGGCTTAATTGAATAATAATCTTGTTTACTTTCCCACTCAGTATAAAAAAAAAGTGCTAACTTCAATTTTGATGGTTCCTATCTGGTGCTATTAATCCAAAGTCTATAATCATTCACGAAATTTTTCACATTAGTAAGGAAATATCATTCCTTTCCCCATCTAGGATTGTTGTGGAAAACATTTTCCTTTTATAATAAAATATTCAACTTTATTGACCTAAAACATTTTCTGGTCAGTATCTTGACTTGTGAATTGAATTGTAATAAAAGAAATTGTCAACATGTGTCAAACTCTAGATAAAGGTGAAAATTTGTGGTGACTGATTGACATTCAGCTGTGTGTCTTAATGCTTTACAAGTAATAGTCTCCTCACTTTATGGAATCAGTCCCTTATTTAAAGTGACAGTTTATGAATAACAAGAATTTTCAAGAGTAACCTTACACAAAGTAATTTTTGTCTCATTTTCTTTTGTAATAAATGGCTACTGCATGTTGTCATAGTTTCATTTTTGTGTACTTTTTGTTACAGCCATAAATGTAAAAATTAAAGAAACCTACTGACACTATTTTAAATTCTTATTTCTACCCTCCACTGTTCATCAGTGGTTCAATATAGAATCCCAGCTATCTTAATCGTTGCCTTTAGCACAAATTATTTCAACATCAAGCAATCTTTTATTCTGGAAAGTATTTCCTTAGACTACTTCTAAGGTCCCACAGTGTACAATATTTGAATATTGTGGAGCCCACATTTAAATTCCCAACAGGGTTTTAATTAGGGCTTGAGCAATGCTAATGCACTTATTTTCTCTTCCACTCTTAATGAAGCAAACTCATATCAAGAACATACACAGTTTATAAACTGCACTGATTTCTCAAATATTTTCTCCTGTACTTTTCTTTTTTTAATGTAAGGGTTTCTTTCAATTTACTTATTTATTTATTTATCTATCTATTTATTTATTTGGCTGCGTTGGGTCTTCGTTGCTACACGCAGGTTTTCTCTAGTTGTGGCGAGTAGGGGCTACTCTTTGTTGCGGTGCACGGGCTTCTCATTGCGGTGGCTTCTCTTGTTGCGGAGCATGGGCTCTAGGCACGCGGACTTCAGTAGCTGTGGCACGTGGGCTCAGTAGTTGTGGCTCATGGGCTTAGTTGCTCCACAGCATGTGGGAACTTCCTGGACCAGGGCTCGAACCCGTGTCCCCTGCATTGGCAGGCGGATTCTTAATCACTGCGTCACCAGGGAAGCCCTCTCTGCTGTACTTTTCTATGGCTAAAGTTTATCCATCTATCTTATATTTGTGGTATTTCATTTTTTTACTTCTTTATACTCCAGGAAAGGCAGATAAATACTTTGGGAAGAAATTATTTGGTGCATGTGTACGTTGGTGTTCATTTTTCAGTATGAGAATAAATAATCAAAACATGCTATTTAAATTTATGTGTTCTGGGCTTCCCTGGTGGCGCAGTGGTTGGGAGTCCGCCTGCCGATGCAGGGGATACGGGTTCGTGCCCCGGTCCGGGAAGATCCCACATGCCGCGGAGTGGCTGGGCCCGTGAGCCATGGCCGCTGAGCCTGCACATCCGGAGCCTGTGCTCCGCAACAGGAGAGGCCACAACAGTGAGAGGCCCGCGTACTGAAAAAAGAATATAAATTTATGTGTTCTGCTTTCTGGAAGACCCAAATGCTGTATAACTGATTGCCTGTAAATATTTAATAAGCAAAGGGGAAAATACAAGAAAAAAAAACTAAGGTTAAAGATTCTCTTTCAGAATATTATACTAATTTCAATCACATATACTTCATCAAATTTTAAATGAATTCCCAGTCTCTGTACCTGTCCCAGACTTCCCTGTCTCTGTGACTTCGTTCACTCCTCCCCAGCTGCCTGAAATGCCAATCACTTTCTCTTTATACTCCATTCCTCTGAAAATGCTATATATTTGTTGGCATATGCTGTGGTATCTGTTTGAAGATATGAATTTGGCTACAGAAGAGTAAGATGATCATGGGCTCATTAAAACATAAACATGAAAGGAGGCATAGCTAACAGGTAAATGAATGGAAGGAGACAAGGCAAATACAGACATGTCTCAAAATCATGTTGGACTGATTGGAAAAGCTCGAAATGAAGTTCAAAAAAAGAAACCAATACCATAATGTTCCATGTAGGAAAGTGATTTTAGAAAAAAATCTGGACTTAAAGGAAACAGTAGGTCATGCAGAGGAAGAAAAGGATTGAAGGTTAATCCAAAAGCAAAAGTTTAATGTAAACACCTAGATGACACTTTAGTTGCCAGCAACAGTAAATGTAGGCAGTTATTTTTAGATATCATAAAGGCTAACAGAGGGTTAATGCTGCCAAGCATCATTGAATTTTGATGTTACATAACCCTGAGAGCATTTATTTAACATTGATGGGAAACGTTCCATAATGAAATGAAACATAATATCCAGTCTAAAGCCAAACAAAAATTAGAAGTAAATCAGACAGATACCAGATGATAAGATAAATGCTGATACACATATCCGAATCTATTCAGTAATGATTGGGTGTAACAATATAGGAATCACTATTGCCTTATGAGTGAATACTAGAAATGTTAACTCAAGGACAGCAAAGTTACTGTCTTTACTAACTTACTAAACTTGTCATGACATTGCAGATCCCTTGGCTTCTGGATCTGCTCAGTCAGGGCTCAATACCTGTGAGATGATGGAAAGGTTACCTGACTTAACTTCCGTTTCCCTACAATTACCTTTGCAAAAGTGCTTTATAAATTGAAACAATGTAATCCAGTATTATAGAACAGTATGCTGTATATAGAATCCAAAGCTTAACAACTATTTTGAGTGAAGAAGAAATCATACTGCATAAAGAAATTGATTTCACTCAGATAACATTAATCAAGAAACAAAATCTCATTAACTTTGCAAGTTGTTTAACCTAGATGAAATTCACTTTTAGATAGAGTTTAAGATAAAGTTTATGGGGTTAGATAGGGTTAATGGTCTTTATGGAAGAGTTAATAGTACCTGGCTTTAAGGGATTTAAGGGCTTTATATAAGATGAGATGAATAATATTTCTGACTCAGAGAAAGGCCCAGAGAAGATGCTCAAGAAATGTCACTTTCTTAACATACTGCCTGCCCTTCATATGTGTAAAAAGGCCCATATGTCCTACAATCTGCCAAATAACCTTATATCCTTTTATTCAAATCATTTTAAAGTAGGTTCTTAATATATTGAACCATTACATTTGACTTCTGTACATTGTAGCCACTGGGATAGAGTTTCTGACTATCCCTTTCTTGGGATTTGCTTTTAACCCCTGGTTGTTATAAATGGCATGCCAAATTGTTCTACATGCTAGATCCGTAATTCAAAGAAGGAAAAGACATTTAGTTCCTAGTCAGAGAAATTTGATATGCTCTTCCAGGTTTGATGACCACCATAATTAATGCCTTCATACATTTAAGCATTTCTATTTTAAATGGATATAATACATTCATTGAAGTGGGAGAAAGAATATTTTTTCTTTATATCACTTCACGTGGTACTTAATGAAGATACATTAACCTGGAAAACATGAACCCTAGAACTTTTCTCAAGAAGACTGTCCATGAGGCCCTTGTTGCAAAATCCAGTGGAGCCCTTTAGTTGTTTTTAGGTAGTATTTTGTTTTGTTTTTAACTTTTCTCCAGCATTCGATGGTGTAGCCTTCTCAGAGGTCAGTTAAAGGCAGTGGTTCTCAGTGTGTGGTCTGAGCACCCCTGGGGTTCCAAGACCCATTCTGAGCATCTGCAAAATCAAAACTATTTTCACAATATTATGAAGACATTTTTGGCACTTTTCACTGTGTTCATATTTGTACTGATTGTGTAAAATCAATGTTGGTAGAACCAGTGGCACCTTATCACCAACCAAGGCAGAGGCCACAAACTGTACCACAGTTTTTCACTACAACATACAGTTAATACAAAATAAAGTCATTTCACTGAATAATACCCTTCATGAAATAGTAAGAAATATTAATTTTATTAAATCCCAACTCTAGAGCACATGCGATTTTAACATTCTATATGACAAAACAGAAAGTGCACATTAAGCAATTTGGCATCCTTTCGTGGATACCAAAGGACAACTCTTGTGCAATTGAATTGTAGGCTTCTGGATTAGCTGCTTTATTCATGGAACACAATTTTTACTTGAAAAAACAACTAACAGGTAGACCATGGTGATTTGGATTTGAGTATTTGTCAGACATTTTGTTGAAAACAAACGTAGTGAACTGTTTCTTCAATGAAGACAGCTGACAGCATGTTTTGCCAATGATAAAATTTGAGCTTTCAAGAGAAAATTAGAATATTGGAAAACTTTATCTGCCACCATGCGCTTGACAGCTTCCCAATACTTTTCTGATAAGAACAGCAGTGATATTGATAACCATAATTTTTAAATATTATATATCAAAATATGTCAACATTTGAAAGATCTACATAACTAGTAAGCTAGTATTTTCCAAATGACCTACAAGAGATGATACAAAATGATGCAAAGTTAAGGATTCTTTTAAAGTTCAAGATAGACCAAGGAATTTTAATGTGATACAGTACAAGAAGTTATTTGATACGGTTTTAGATGTCACATTGTAACTAACCTTCAGGAAACTATCACCAGTCAAGTTTTGGTGTAATATCTGGTGTAATATCAAAGAAGAATATTTACAATTATCATAAAAAGCTATGAAAATACTCAACTCTTCTCCAGCAAAATATCTATGTGTGGCCAGGTTTTCTTCATATACCTGAACTCAAACAACATATTGCAGCAGAATAAATGCAAAAGCAGATACAAGAATTCATCTGCCTTATATTAATCTGTACATTAAAGAGATTTGTATAAAACAATTTGACTCATCTCACTAAAATTTTCTTGAAAATGTAGTTATTTTCACAAAAATCATGTATTTTGTTAACATTAAATGAATCTATTATTGTTGTGGTTAGATAATTGATAAATGTTTTCAACTTTCTCAATGTTATGTCTAATATAATAAACATCAATAGCTGTAGTTTATAAATTCTTTGGGGTCCTCAAAGATTTTTAAGTATGAAGGAATCCTGAGACCAAAAATTTTGAGCACTACTAAATTGAAGCTCTGAATTGTGCTCTAAAAAAGAAGTCTTTAACTTCTGTGGTTATATGACATCATTCTCATGGATTTTTTCCTACTTCTCTGGAGCTCCTTGTCAGTCTCCCATTCAGGTACTTCTCTTTATTTGCTCTTTCCTTTCATGCTAGGGGACCCCACGTTTCTTTCATCGGTTCAATTTTGTCTCGCTCCATATTCCCCTGGATGTTTTCCAGGCTCTTTGAATGTGTTAATCACTCCCAAATCTACATCACCAGGCCAGAATCCGGTATTCTAATGTTCTTGTCCTATATCTAAATGTCTACTGGATATTTCCATCTTGTGTCCCACAAATGTACCAGATTCCACAATTCTAGCAATGAGCTCATCAAATCTTTAGTTCAGAACTCTGATGGTTTCCCTTTCCATGAATGGTATCACTATTCATCCAATCATTTAACAAATAGTTAGGATCAGGGGGAGGTCACCCTAGACTAGCCTATCCCATAATCACCCTATTCAGTCACCATACCCCATATCCTACAGGTATTACCACCTGAATATCTCTTTAATTAGTATTTTTATTTCCTCTACTGTCATACCCTTGGTTAAGACTTCCATCATTTCTTATTGAACTATTGTAATAATCTCTTAACAAGGTTGCTATCTCCAGCAACAGTCTCTTAAAATTCATTCTCAAAAATGCAGCCAAAGTGATGTCTCAGTTTCTTTCCTGATTAAAATATATCCCCATAGACTTCAGGATAAAATTAAAAGTCTTTGAATATCAGGCCTTCATGATCTGGGCCATATCAAACTCAATACCTTCATCTCTCACCACTGCTCAAAATAAAGAACTAGAATTTCAATGACTTGCTCTCAGACAATTGATTCCACATCTCATCTCCAGGCAACATCAAAGAATAGTCAAGTTGAAAGGACCTTTAGAGATAAGGAAACCATGTACTTTATCATTCAAACCAGGACACTTTTGAAAGTGAAAACGGTGCTATTAATAATTACATTGGGATAACAGGTGAAAACCAGGACTGCCTCAGGCAAAAGAGCCTGTGTGATCACCCTACCTAGAGATTAACTAGTCCATGAGAGAACTTCAGTCATTCAAGTGAAAATGATAATGCTGGTCATAACAATGATTAGACTACAATCAGCCTTTCCTATCTCCCAGTCCTTTGCCTTTTCTTCCATGTTATGCTGTTTTTCTAATAATTCTCTTTAGAAAAAAATCAAGTAGCTTAACTGTTTTTATAGTAAGATGTTTGTAACTTTTCATATAATTATAGTAAACATATGTGGTAGCTTCATTGCAGTCAAAAGTATCACTATTAAGGGGAGTTCTGCAATGTGTAAGAGGGATAAAAAAGATCAATGTAATATGCATAAGAAGATTCCATTTCAATAGGAAGGTAATGGTAAAAGATGGCTTGGATCCCAAATCTCCAAGTCCTTGATTAGGGAACTTTATAACCACTGCCACTCTGGCTGGGTTACCCAAATGTGCTTTTAGCATGTGAGTGGGTAGTTGTGTGAATGAGAAAGAGAGAGAGAGAGAGTTTCCCATACTACTCCCTGCCCGGGTGAACTAGACTGAGTCATATAACAAACCCAGAGACTCATTTACCCCTGCCCTTCACTAATCACCTACTCTAGAAGCTGATCTACATAGCTTCTTCTTGCCTTCTTTCATCTGAACCCAGGCATTCAAATCATGCATGAATTCCAAAGTCTACGTTACTAAGTTCAACTTGAAAATTATTTCAAACCCCTCATTTCACAGCCAATGGATGAGATGATGGTCCACAATAAACAATGGGAAGTTGAGTCAAGAGAGAACTTATCCCTCCCCAGTTCTATCAGCATCTCACATTCACCTTCACTGAAGCTCTACCCTTTACTTCATTGTTTCCGTTGTGCCATATCAAAGTTTCTTCTCTTCAGAGAAGAAATGGAAATGGGGAAAACCTTGAGTATCCCTTAAATGTTATGATATGAGAATAACATGTTTATCAATTAATGCAATAAAGTATTATGCTCCATAAAATTTCCTGCCTTTAAGATGAGACTATGGCTTTAAATAACTATCATAAAGATTATATTGAAATAACAGAAATCCAAGTAGAAAATCATTCATAGTCCCAAGCAAACGAACAAAGTTAAAATTTTGTCCACATCATCTACTTCCTATCCTTGTGGCATATTCAACTTTTACATGTTTATAGTATCATAGATACAATTGTATGCTCTATATTTTATATTAACGTTATATAGTACATACATTTTCTATTTTGTTGCATATTGACAACACAGTTTTACAAATAGGACAAAAACCCTTTATTCCTCATCATTAAGGGGGGGGGGGGTGTCTTCTGTGCTATCCTCTCCAACCATAGCAAAGCACTTCAGTCAGAAGACATATAAAAATAGCATGAGTCAAAGAGAAATACCTTTACATCAAAAGAAGATACTTGGTTGACACAAGATTAAAATTTCCCAAATGCTCTATATTGAGATATATCTAAGCAAAATTCCCAGAATTCTGTCAAAGCATGAATATTTTCCCATTAAAAAATTATCAATACCCTTAACAGTACCTTTTATTATGCTTCCATCATGACCTACATGTCAGGGAGCATTGTTCAACGGTGAGTCCTTGTGGGGCCATTGCAGTCAACAGGTTTTTTAAATTTTTATTTTATATTGGAGTCTAGTTGATTTACAATGTTGTGATGGTTTCAGGTGCACAGTAAAGTGATTCAGTTATACACATACATATATCTATTCTTTTTCAGATTCTTTTCCCATATAGGTTACTACAGAAAATTGATTAGTGTTTTCCAGTAAAAGCTATAGACTCCTAAGCATCTGGGGCGTCAAACCTAGTTGAAATGTTTCCTCTTCATGAAATATCAAGCCTGATAAAACCATTCCAATTCACTATAACATAGTAGAACACAGAGAATCTCAGACAGAGACCAAGTAGAAGGTTGTAATGTCACATAAACACTTCCATTTCCAGATAGCTAATGACTGAGATATGATTGTAACTGAAAAATATCAGAACCACATTGGAGAGCATTTTAACTTCTTGTATATATATTTTAAGATAATTGTATTGTGAATGGTACATTGTCAGATTCCGACTTAATCATTTTGTTTTTATCAAGAAGTCCCCTTCAGATGGTTTCAGAATTAGATATTTGGCTCAATTTAGCCTTAAATGCATGTTGTCAAGATTCTTACACTCCTCACAAAAGTGCTATTTTAACAATACTTTCTTCTGTGCATGCTGAATATTTTGCATTTATCTATGCCCTATTTGACCATTCTATTAAAATTCACTAAGCATCCTTTCACTTCTCCACCAATTTTCAACCCTTCTCTTCAATACCTCACTTTCACTTAGGACCTTGTTTTTGAGACCCCTTCCTTCATGTTGGGCCCTACAGCTTCAGAGTCAACAGACTTGAGTAGTGTCCTCTGTCCACAGACTATCATTACCATGCTCTAGAACTTTAAATATATTGCTACAGATGGGCTTTGCCTTCTAAAACATCTACAATGGCAACCATTCCATCTAAATAACAAACTGTTAACAGAGAAAGCCTAGAAATTTTCACTTTCCTTCCAGAAAGAACAAATGCATTCTCAGGTGACTTGCCTTCATCAATGGGCACCTGTAACTTTAACAATAGAAAGTGGAGGCCAGGCCCAGTCAAAGAGAGAATAAGATGCAGTAGGACTTTGGAGAGCCAACACTTCTGTGTCATCTCCATCATTCAGTACTTTTAGGCAGTTTATTTATTCAATTAAGTGTATATATTGAGTTTCTTCTATGTGCCAGGCACAGTTTTGGGTACTGGAGCTATAGTAATTATGACATTTCCCCTTCCTCAGGAGTTTATGACCTAAGAAAGAAAATAGTATCTACATAACAAGACCCCTGCTGCTTAAGGAATCCCTTTGGGCATATCAGATATCTTAAAATATTAAAACTAGAAGAAATTACAAAAATCATCTAGTCCAACCCCTCCATTTTATTGATGGGGAAACAAATTCAGGGAAGATAGTTGAATTAACTACCTTCCAAAACCCAAACAAGACTTCATGGGTTCCAACTCCTAGTCTGGGCCATTTTCCACTGGATTACACCATTCCTCTCAGATCAGGAACTTCTCAGGGACTTAAAAAGAAATCCATCCTTCTTTCCATAAATATTGGGGGCTTTCTTTCATTACAGGGGCTATGACTCGATGCTCAAATGGAGCTCTGAAGTGAGAAAATAAGGCTGGAAATAATTTTGCTAAGGATCCAGGCACTGAGCAATGGCATCCTGCCAATAACCATAGTCCTGTTGAATTGTCATCTGTCGCCTTTCATTATTTGTTGACTCCGCAGAGGAGTTGGCAGCACATTGCACATAGGCTCTAATTTCATACAGCTAATGGTTTGCAACCAAGCTACACAGCGTGTATGTGATACAAAGGCAAAAAAATAATAATAATATAAGATAAAGTAAGGAAAAAGAAATGCTCCAAAAACAGAGGTATTCGTAGAAGACTGCTTTTAAAAAGCTAAATGGAGCCACCTAGTGACAGAATTCTGTTAATGGATTTATTGTATTTGTAATAAACAGGAAAAAAATTCACAGACTGAAAGATATTATAAATGACTATGTCAGGACCAGAGACTAGTTTTGCATATATAGAAGACCTCAATTGTAAAGGAGATATGATGAATCTATCAAGGTTTTCCTTTTTAAATTATTTTTATTTTGCATTTATTGTCATCAGAAAGCTTAAATGTGCCTTCTGAAAAAGCTCAAAAATTTTCCAATTTAAAACTCTTCAACAAAGGGAACAAGTTAGAGATAATTGGATTCCACTTTTAAATTCTTATATTTCGCCCAACTGAATTAGGCTCAAAAAGTCAATTTCTTTAAATTGGAAAATATCTGTTAAAGTTTTCAAACGGAATGGGACAGGTTTTTTTCCCTATGAACTTGAAAGAGTCTTTTATCAATGAAGCACATTTTAACAACAAAGCAATAATTGTAAGGAAGCCAAGGATGCAGAAAATTGGCACTCCAGGTAAAACCCTTTGTATCTCCAAATAGAATAAAACTAACAATTGTATGTACTTACTTAAAAGGGATTTATACAGACATACATCTAATTAGAACATTGCAGAAATGCTGTGATTGTTAGGACAAATCTTGAGTCAGGATCACATCAGATTTTGTTAAAAACTCAAATTGCCTTCTCTCATCTGAGAATTGATTTATTATTAATTAATCCTGAAATCTTCCACAATGATGGATGTTTGATAACAGATAAATACCAAAGATTGATACTTTATATGAATAACAACTTACACTATGCATAACTAGATTCTCTATTATTTAAAATTTTATTGAAACATTTCTTAAAATTGTTAATGAAATTACAGAGGGAATGTGAAAGATGATTCAAGATGGTTCATTTTAGTTTTGTATATTCTTTCACTGACCAAAGATAAATTTGAAAATTGCTTTTGTTTCATTTTTTGTTGTTGAAAAACTTAATTGAAAATATTAAATGGCTGTAGCCCTTACTGATTGAGCCTCTGCCCAGAGACAGAAAGGGCAGTGAGAAAGGACAAACGCAGAATCTCTTGAGCCTTGTCTATGACTTATGATAACATACATAAGGTACATGCTGATTTCTGATGACTGAGATTTGATCGTATACATATTGAATATGACATTAGCACACTCTAAACGAAAATATCCTTGTTTCTAAGCATTGCTATTACATTCACCTACAAGTCAATCAAATAATAATTACAGCAAAGTAAAGATCAATAAAGCTGAAATCCTAGACATAACATTTTAAAAGTATTAATAATAAGACATACAATCAGATAACCCAAACAATTTTTTTAATAGTGTGGGTGATTCTAGCAGAAAAGAGTCTAAAGTTTATACAGCTCTGATGCATAATCTCAGACAATATGACAATGGGAAATGTGATATTGCAGCAGGGTCCTCAGGTAGTCACTATAGCTACAGTTCCAAAAATGCCCACCTGTGTGCATTGGGCAGACAAAAACTGCTCTCTGTGGTTAACACTATTTCATTGATGTTATCATTGAATACAAAGCATAATAAGATAAGGATAGCTAGCATTATTGAATGTCTGCTGTGTGTTGGCACTAGACTAGGAATTTCACATATACCATTTCAGTTAACATTTACAAAACTCTCAAGCTGTTATTAATTGTTCTGTTTTGCAGGGGAAAAAAACTAAGACACTAAGAGGGATTCTGAATCCTTTGTTTGCCTCCAAAGCCATTTTCTTTCCTCTGTATTTATTGAACTACATAGGAAATACATATGTGCAAAATACATCAGTGTTATATAGCCAAGATGTCATTCTAATTCTGTTTACCTGAAAAAAGTAATCACTCTTTCTAAGATCAAATTAAAATTCTTCACAGGAGGTAAACTAAAGATGCTCATTCCTTTGTTTTTTTTTTTTTTTTAAGAATGAGAGCCTTCTCTCACCATATTTTCTAAATGTATGCAATTAATACACAGGAATGTATGGAACTGGAGTAGATTAATCTCAAAGCCAAATGCATTGACCAATAAGTGCTAGTGATGTAATATACAGCATGATTAATATAATTAACACTGTTGAACATTGTATATGAAAGTTGAGAGTAAATCCTAAGAGTTCTCATCACAAGGAAAAATTTTTTTCTACTTCTTTAATTTGGTATCTATTTGAGATGATGGTGCTCATTAAACATATTGTGGTAAGCATTTCATGATGTATGTAAGTCAAATCATTATGCTGTACCCCTTAAACTTATACAGTGCTATATGTCAACTGTATCTCAATAATACTGGAAGAAAAAAAAGAAACATATGCAACTAGGGTAGATTAATCTCAAAGCCGAATGCATTGACAATCAAACATTAGAGACCATAAGGATCATCTCCAAGGCTTGTGAAAATGCAGATTCTTGGGTTCCACTTTCAGAGGTCTTGGCTCAATGATTCTGATCTAGGACCTAGGAATCTGCATTTGGACTCACTTTCTTCCTCCAGCTACCCCAGGAGATTCTGATGCACATGGTCCACAGACAATATGGGAACAACTGTGATACATTATTCCTTTGAATTTTTGCTCAATTTCTTGGAATTTCATGTCACACCCTCAAAGTAATTTTTTAATTTTATTCTATGTTGTAATTATCTCTTTTTCATTGGTAGGTCTTATCAGAATTTTTACCTGATCATGATTGCAAGAAGGAAGGTCATCTTTGTGGGGTTGATTCCTAAAAGATCATTAAAATATTATATGTATTTTGTTAAGAAAGACTACCTTATATTGTTTAGAATTTCTAGAGTAAAATATCTATGCTAGCAAAAAATCTTTATCATCTATTGTGATTACTATAAGGATCTTTGCTTTACTGTAACATATCTACAATTTTAGATATGTGCATAATCACTTGTGCTGTGTGAGCCCAGTTATTGTGCAAATAAGCAAGCAGAGTCCCGGATACAGTTCATCCTGATCCAAGACTGAACAGCAAGTGACAGCAGGACCAGACCTCCCAATGCCCAACCCCGTGTTGTTGCCAGGACACTTTTGTCACTTACCATGTGAGCATTCACCCACAAATCTGAACCTTACCTAAATACCTCCTAGGGTTCTTCCCTCTGTCATTCAGAGCATGATAAAAAATTAAAACATTGGATTCTTTGGCTTTCACTTCCAGTCCCAAGTGCTCAAAGCAGAAAAGGGATTAAAGCGAGTGACCAGACGCTCAACGAACGTCCAGAAAATGGAGGTATTTAAGTCTTTGTTGTGGACCATGATGGAAGAGAAGATTGGGGTTAAAAGATGTATCCCAGGAACCTCTTGCTGCAGAGATGAGCCCAGAAAGGAAAATCTCATTCTGCATGAGTCCAAGGCTGTGTAAGCAATTACTTCCCCCTTGACTCTTAGCCACTGAGTTGCATGTGGTTCCCTCCAGCAAGAATGCACTGGTGCTGTTAAAGCAAAACAGTCTTGCTGCTAGACTTCCCCTTCTGGGGAGCTCTTGAAAGCCCAGCTCCCTCACCAAATTAATCTCTTCTACTTAATACGATCAGAAACATTCTAAAATATGAGTTTCACTTCATTCTGCTCTTTTCCATCTTTGAAGAATTATGAGAATGAATTCTATTAGCACACACAGAGAATACACACAAGTAAGCCTTGAAAGCTGTTTATACATATCTCCTCGACTAATTCTATGAGTCATAATACAATTCTACTATGTTACAAACATAATTTCAGTAATCATACTGCTACCTTCTAACAGGCCATAGCAGCCATGTTTGTTTTTTTTTTTACCAGACTCTAGGAAGCATCATACTTTCAACTTATCGCACTTCCAACTTGGCCACAATGAGTAATAAACTCAATTCTATTCTCTAGCCCTTTTTTTTTTTTTTTACAGTGTTACATGTAGCCATGCACCTAGAGCCCCAATCCCTTCCAAACTTCCCGAGACTCTAGATTTCTCCCTTGTTCTCCCTCCCTGCAACCCCATTTCTAACTGGATCATTGTGAGTTCCGACCATCCTGTTTTCCTTGGTCAAATTGCCTGATTAACCCTTCCCTGCTTCTCTGGGCCATTTCCTCCTTTCCTGTCGCCACAAGCATCTTTGTGGCTGATGGCCTTCCTCATTTTTCTTCTGGTAGACTAACTTTAGAGCATTGTCTAGCGTAATAGAGACTTTCTTTATATTTTGGTTGGAAGATAACTTTTACGAACACAATGTATTTCCCATTCTTCTGGAGACTCACAATAATTGGATTTTATATAAGGCTGTATCATTGCATAAACTGTACAAATTAGGCATTATCTTTACTCAGAAAAAACAAAGCTAGCAAGAGTTTCTTTTATGTGTTCATAGTTCAGTAAAGAAACAAAATTATAAAATTAATATTCATTTTTTTGTCAGTCAAAACTATTTTTCCAGTTTTACTTAGATATAGTATCGTATAAGTTTAAAGTGTGCAGCACAATGATTTGATATGTGTATATATTGCAAAATGAGTACTACAATAAAGTTAGTTAATATACATGTCAAAATTACTTATTAATATATATCTTAGGTTATACAACACAATAAAATATAACTGAACAAAAGTACTAAATTCAGTCCAGCATTCATGTTTGTCTATATTCTACCACATAAGGTACTTGGCAATGTCTGAATATTTATATACAATACTGACAAAATATTCAAATGAGAAACTAAACTTTTCACTTTTATTTAAATGTTTGGCATCTGTGATATGATCTTTGTCTCAGCCCTTCACTTTCATTCCATGGCTACTTTCGTGCAAAATAAAATCTTATGTGTACAAAAAAAGGTAAATTAGAATGTCCAGAGATGCAAGTGTGGATGATTTAGTGATTTACTGGAGCACCAAAAAATCCTGAGTTCAGGGCTTCCCTGGTGGCGCAGTGGTTGAGAGTCCGCCTGCCAATGCAGGGGACACAGGTTCGTGCCGCGGTCCGGGAAGACCCCACATACCACGGAGCGGCTGGGCCAGTGAGCCATGGCCGCTGAGCCTGCGCGTCCGGAGCCTGTGCTCCGCAACGGGAGAGGCCACGGTGGTGAGAGGCCCGCGTACCGCAAAAAAAACCCAAAACAACAAAAACAAAACAACACAAAACAAAACCTGAGTTCAAACTTCACCTTATTTTTTTCTAACAGTTTGAAATTGAGAAACACCCTAAAACTCCCCAAGCCCCAGGTTCTTCTGTAAAATAGCGATATACATATAAATATTAAATGATGGTAGAATTAAGTGCCTAATATCACAGCTATCACATACTAGGTACTCAGTAAATGACAGCTAGTGTTTTCCATCCTGAAGTTATCTTCAATTTGTATACAATATCCCACAATGAAGCACAAGATTGTCACAGATCAGGTTCATCTTAAGCTAAGCCACATTTAGCAAGCTAGAAGCCTTAACCTACATGAGTCAAACTTCCCTTTTAAAAGCCTGATAGCTTGTGCAATCTCCTTCAACTCATGAACTTTTATTTATTAAAGTTCCACTCGTAAGGTAATAGGCATAGGAGTGCCTATAAACACAGAAACATCTCTTTAATAGATACCAAATTGCTGATAGAAAAGGGGATTTAATTTCCCCTTGAAGCCAATAACTCCATCTCCCACATTTACTTTGAAATAAAATAGATTCGATCTCTTAATAGCATTTTGTGATAATACTTAGCAATTTTTAAAATGACTAAAATGCACCTTTCCCTGCCCTAAATACATAGGCTAAAATTTTTATACATTTTTATTGCAGAATTTAAGAATTTAGCTCTTATATTAGCTGCATAGATGGCACTCTAATAGCAGTTTATCTTTTTCTCACTTGGATTAACTGATACAATACTTATGCATAGTAATATCCAGTATTTCATTCTGTGCCAATAGTTTCTTCAAAGGCTGTAAGCAGCCAGGTTTTAAAATGTAATTTTTTTCAATGTAATATTCTACTATTATACTCTAATTTATTGAAAGTACATGCTGACCTTTAAAATTTTTAGTATTTAAGCAAAATTGAATGGGAAAGTGGTAAGCTTCTATATCTGGCATGTAGCTAATATGTGAGATTCCAAAAGTTTTAATAGTGAGAAAGTGTTGCAAAAACATACTCTCCACTGGTTTATTCCACCAATGGACATCTGGTTTGAAAGACAGCAATTAGATTTGGAAGTTAAGAAAAACAGCAAAGCTAACATTTGCCTACTTGGGTAAAATGTTTTCAAGTAAAATATTAAATGTCACAGACTAGTCACTCAAAAATACAATATTTTTTTTCTTCCAAAACTGCTTAAGCCCCTAAAAGAGAGTAGCTAGGACAAGGAGTAGATAAATTTCTTCTTGTTCCCTAATTTTTATTTTATTTTCACTACTCAGCATAATAAACCCCTTTCCCCAAACTACCTCCCCCATCTGTGTTCACTGACATCCAAGATCACAATTGATCACCTAAATATACATATGTGCATGCACATGCCTATATGCACATGTATACATATACATTCATCTATGAAATGATGTACTGTCTCAAGAATCATATTAGTATAAATTAAATCAAAGGATCATGCAGTATTAAGGACACATGTCTAAGGACTTCCCTAGAGATCCAGTGGTAAAGAATCCTCCTTACAATGTAGGGGACACGGGTTCGATCCCTGGTCAGGGAACTAAGATCCCACATGCCACAGTTCAACTAAGCCCGTGTGCCACAACTACTGAGCTTGCGCGCCACAACTACTGAGCTTGTGCGCCACAACTACTGAGCTTGCACACCTCAACTAGGGCCCACCTGCCACAAACTACAGAGCCCATGTGCCCTGGAGCCTGCGCACCACAACTAGAGAAGAGAAAACCCACACGCCACAACTAGAGAGAAGCCCACATACCACAACGAAGAGCCCGCACACCGCAACAAAAGATCCCGCATGCTTCAACGAAGCATGCCACATGCCGCAACTAAGACCCGACGTAGCCAAAAAAAATTAAATAAATTAATAATAAATCTTAAAAAAAAAAGACACACATCTATTTTCTCCTTCCCAAATCCCTACAAAAAGGAGGTTGTTTTAAATGACAAATCCACAAGGTAGGAGAGGACAAGAGAGGGGACAAAGCAGAAATGAATTTTTTGGAAATTGAAAAGCAGGCACATTTGAGAAAGTAAAATCTTAAACTACAATGAGGAAATCCAAGAAGCAACTCAATTTACACTGCAGAATCACCGAAGAGCTCTGGAATTGGCAGCCAATTTTTCTGGAAGTTGGGGTGAAAAGGAGTGATTAATAAGGAGGGTTAATTGAAAGTCTGCTTAAGAAACACTCAAATCTCCAGATTCCTTCCCTCGCAGTAGCAAAAACTAGTTTTACCCTTTGCAATAGTAAAATAGAGAGCTCCTGTGTATTAGGGAACACATGGGGTCTTTCAGGACAGGGTTGCTGTTCTTAATCTCCTCATTTTTAGAACACACGCAGGGTACTGGGACTCTGACCCACTTGCTTCTTGTATATCCCAGAATGCTGACACTTAGGCCTTTGCCCTCTAAGAGGGAAATAGGAAGCTTCTGCTTTGAGGAATATACACATTGTGGCTAAGCAGCCCTGCCAGAGAGCGTCCTGCAGTGAAGCTCACAGTGGACAAACCCAACCGTATTCTCAGTGTGACCTTTAAGTTCCTCAGCGTTACTTAAGAGCAGCCACCAAAGATTATCAGACACATAAGGGAAACCTCCACTAAAAGATCGAGGCAAAGTCAAAAGGCAGAAAAAGAGCAATTTAAATGAAACAGGGACTGTGCAGAGATAATATGCATATATTAAAGAGAAAAGAAAATATTATAGTAATAAAATTAGAACAGGATGCTATCAAAATGGAACGATGTGATCATTTTTAAAAAGTGCTCTTAAAATTAAAAAATATAATAGACATTTTAAAAATCTTAATAATGTGAGTTACAAGGTAAAATTTAGGATGTCTCCTATGAAGAAAAATTTTAAAGGGGAGATGGAAAATGAGAGAGAAAAAGATAAAACTAAGTTAGAGGACCAGTCCAAAGAGTTCAATAACCAAAAAAAAAAAAAAAAAATAGCAGTTCCAAAATAAAAGAACAGAGGAACACCAGAGAAAGAAACTAATTACTAAAGCAATTAAGAGATTTTCCAGCAAATAAAGTCATACGTTTCCACACTGAAAGGACCTAGCAAGAGCACACATGATGGATGGAAATAGACAACTTTGGTTATATTATCTTGAATTTTCAAAACACTAGAGACAAAGAATAATTTCCCTTAGCTTCCAGAGAAAGGAGAGAAAAAGTCACATACTCTTTTTTAGATCAGGGACTAAGTTGGCTTTATATTTCATAGCAGAAACACTAGAAATGTAAACAAAGATTATTTCAAATTTAGAATTCTATATATATCTAACCAAGCTTGTACATGTAAGATTTATTATTCAAGGTACAATGCAAAAACCAGAATCCACCCCAGTTAGTTTTAAGCCATATTGCACGGGGTTGAATGAGGAAACAGACTCTAGGTTGGGCATTCAGGAGTGAGTTTGAGAGCTTTGCTGCCAATCCAGGGCACCAAAGAGACTGCTGATTCCTCTGGTACCCAAAAGCCAGCATACTGAGGAGCTTCCATGATCAAAAGACACCTGTCCACAGGGATGCTTGCCAGCAAAGCTTGGCACCCTCCTCACTTACACCTTCAAAACCTGTGTGAATACCTCACTGGCACAAACTACAGCGTTTCTGGGACCCTGCTATGAGGAAATTTGGGCAAGGAGGTTTCTAGCTTTCCAGACTGAAGCCACACCAAAAAAAGTTTAAAATTAATGCTGAATGACAATTCACTATATCCACCACACAAAGTCTCAAAAATACATTTCCCAGGCACTTGAAGGGTATATTTCATCAAAATATGAGTTAAGCAAGAGAGAGGAAACATGATACAGGAAACAGGAGCCCCAACATGGGCAAGAAGAAGAAACCAAACCAGGTTGAGCAAGTCCAAAGGCCCCAGGAAAGTCTTTTTCAGGAAGATAGAATAAATAAAATACTTAATGTGTCCACAGCCTTGATTTTTAATAGGCAACAAATTTGAGGCTGAATTTGTGACAAATACATAGAAAACCAAGCAAATGATAAAACATGACTACTCCTGGGAAAAAAAGGTGAGCAGAAAAGGAAAGTTATCCAGGGTTAATTGTCTCAGCATATATTATCTGTCTTGGCATATGTGATATGCCCTCGGAAAGGAAAGAGAGCTAACTCCTCCTCTTCTCTAATGCTAAAACAGAAAAAAAAAATCAAGGAGTCGGAATAAATATGTTATTTAAGGCATGGAAGTAAATATTAAAAATCAACTAAAATTAGGTATGTGTAATCGCTTTAAGGAAAAAATAGGGGAAAAGCAGCAGGCAATTTCTGTTTTCTGTATCTAATCTTATACAATTATACAACTATTTAAACTATGTACATTTATTTATCTGGTAAAAATTAAAACCGGCATTGAGAGGAAGGTGGGGATTGAGAAATAGATCACAACTCTTTATATTGCTTCAGTCTTAAAATAAATCTGTTCTACAAAGGCATTCAAACATTTCCCAAACTATTCTCACAATCAATTCCTCTTCCAACCTTAGTTAGATCTGAAATAGCAAGGGCTCAAAGACTGGAAACAAGAAGACAGATGATTCAGCAGCAGCTTTAAAAATGTTCACATGCTACTGGCTTTTGAGAATTCATTAACCATTCACTAGATGGGGCTAACACACTGCAGAGAGTGACAACTAACGAAAATATTCCATTTTGTAAGTAATACACCTTTGAATTAAATTCTGTAGACTTGTTAGATGGAAATTTGAGGTTAGACAACATATTACATAAATTCTGTTATTTTGTAAATACAGAAAATTTTTGCATGTAATTAAAAAAGCAAAGTATTATTATAGAATCTTAGGTTAAAAAAAAAAACAAAACTGGTGATCATCTAGTTGAACTTTGTGATTGTGTGTGTAGGAAAACTATGGTCCTGAGAAGAAGAATTTGCCTGCCATAGAGCTTGGTACAGTGGCCAAAGTAAAGACACAGATCTCCTGAAAGTCCACCAGCCCGAGGCATATAGGCAATCAGTTTACATACGAATACATATTGTCATTGGGCTAGACACTGGATTTGAGAAAGTTATAAAGGTGAATGAAATATAATTTCTGTCTTAAAAGGAGCAAACAATTTAATGAGAAAGGTAAACGTCCAAGGGAGTTAGCAAAGCTTAGGGCGAGTTAGCAAAGCTTAGGGCGGGAGGAGTGCTGATAGAAGAGGGACTGCTATGTTTAGTGTGTAAGCTTCCAAATTAGGAATTAGTCATGGTTTCCTAGGAAATTCAGTCTTGGGAAGCATAGACTGATTCCACTGGGATATAAAGCAGGAGAGTTGAATAGATGGAAGGGCTGCCTTTAAATACTTTTATATTGAGAGACCCTATTTCAGCACTGAAATACATAAACCTCACAATGTTTAATAGCTAACAACATTTGATTAAAACAAGACTTATTTTACCTTTACCAAGATCTCTTTACCACCTAAGTAGGCAAACACTTTTTAAAGACTGATAATGCTCGATATTGATGAGCTTGCAGAGAAACCCCCTAATTCATATTCATTTACTATTGATGGGAATCTAAACGTTGTCACTATAAAATTGTAAAATATGCATGCCATTGACCTATTATTTCAATTTCCAAAACTTATCTTAAGTATTGAGTTACATAAATGTGCAAAGTTATATTTACAGATATTTATTGTAGCATTATTTATAATAAAAAATATTTGAACCTAACAGTTGTGAATTGGATAAATAAATATTATATTAATCTCTCGCTGAGCCGCTTGTCCATCATTTTATTTCCTAGGACCCATTCTTTACTCATGTACCTGGAAATAGCAAAAGAATTCTAGCAGCCACTTCACACAGTGGCGGTACCCTCCTTCATCTAAGTTGATTGGACCAGGGTTGGCCCCACTTGGCCCAAACTGGAGCTTACCTTTGGAATTTAGAATCAAAACTGAGAGTAAAAAGTCAAAGTCTGTGCATGTGCAATTATAATGTGCATATTTGAGTTCTATTATTGTAAGTACTTTCTGCCCTGTGGGCTATATCAAAGTAAGCCATTGTGCTGGGAAATGGGGTAGGGAGAGGATTATGAAGAAGATGCCTGTATAAAAGCCATGAGTGTGGAGTACGATATTACTCAAGTCCTTGCATCCAGCTTGCTCTTAGGACCACAGCACTGTTCCCCTGTTCTTGATTCTGTGAAACAGTGTTGTTTTGTTATAATATATTGATACTTTTGCATCAGTTGGCTCAAAATGTATTTTTCTAACTCTAAGTAAAATGAGCCCTATTTTAAAATGTGTATCTCCCTGCAGTGCAGTACTATGCATCCATCAGATTATACTATAAACACACATACATTGAAATGGAAATATGTCCAAAATATGTTAGTGAGAAAAGCAAATATCAAAACAGTGGGTAAAGCATGGGCCCATTTATGTGAAAACAAAACAGTACATGTGTATGTGTGTGCACACATGTGATTGTTTATCTACAGAGCAAAGTTTAGAAGGAATCATACCAACCTCCTAACGATGGCTAACTCTGGAGTTGAAAAATGGCAAAAACTGTGAGCCACACAGAAATCCCTAGGGAAAATAATCTGAAAATGCCTAGGAAAATATCTAATGTGATACAGCAAATATAAATAATCAGAGCTTTCCAAAGATCTAAATTTTATTAAAAACATGCACCTACAATATAGAATGACTGTGGCTTATTTATTCCATCAACAGTGCTCACCCTCTTTAGTTACCACTTCAGATGAGCCTATTGCTTATATCACTTTTAGTACCTCCTACCTGTGGGCAGTGCCTTATAGGCCAGAGAGTGGATTATTACCAATGACTAGAGAAATGGAAACATCACAAGCCAAATTCCAACATGTAATTACTCAGTTATGCTTCAAGGAATCCTTCCGACATATCTGGCAAGTCAAATATATTAATGAGCACTAGATTCGATGATGCAACTGCCCAGTTGTATAGGAAACATCAGCCCTTCATAAGAATGTAATTATTGATGAAATCTCCAAAGTCAAGTTGGCAACTGGTCATGCTGATTTGATCTGAAAGCTCCCAAATATACAAGCGTCTAAATGCCACATCAATCACATTCACTAGAAGAACTCCAGTGGGTCCATTAGAGACAACTGCTACCCTGAAGCCACTTGAAATATGCAAAGTCCAATCTCCCCTTAACACCCATAGCCCACCCTATGAAGGATCAATTTCTACACTCCATCACTGAGGCTCACTCTGACTAACTAAATGCTAACCTACTCTCCTTCAAAGAAGGTCATTTGAGATGTCACATTGGTGAAAACATAGATCCAATATCTTGTTCATGGAAAGGGGGGCAAAGAATTTAATTTAGAGATAAATATCTATCTGGAGATATATTTTGTTCATAGAAAGGGTGGCAAGGGATTGAATATTTTCATCAGATCTGATGAAGCTGTGCTTACATTACACATTATCATGTTGCCTGGAAACAAATCTGAAAATATTCAGCATGTACTTCTCTTGGATGTCATATCTCCATCCCTTGGTATTGAATTTACTGTGAGAATTCTGACTATTTTATTCTTTCCACCAAACCCCTGTCTTTCTAAGAGGATTATGAGGTATATTATGATAGAAGGTAATATCTTTTTTATTAATGGAAGTTTCCTTCCCTCATGTTTCTTTGTTGCCCCTACATTCTCCTAACATTCAGTCAGCAATGCTAATTTTCTATTCATACCACCTTCAAAGACACTCAGCTCTTAACCTGTGTAATTCTCTCCTCCAGTCAAGCCCGTGACATTCTAAAGAAAATGTTTCCCCTGGATACTTGACCTCTTGCGGGAAGGTGAAATATATTGTTTAAGGAGAAAGTACTAAGATGCAGAATCTGGATGAATCATCACCACTGTGGGTTCAGGAATTCTAGTAACCAAATATTCTGGGTTACTCATATGCTTTTAATTTAATCAAGGTATGCAGTAAACATGCATCCTGCATGTAGAGCACACAAAATAAGCTGTCATTGGGTTCTGTCCTTGTACCACATGATTTAAATCTTATACAAGGTCATTAAGCCATTTTACCATTTCTTAGCCCAATAGACATTTCTCTTCATGAGCAGCATTTTCCAACTGTTTCAGCCCATGAAACATTTTCATTCTTTTGACTATTTGGAACACTTTTGGGGGGGGTCAGAAAAAGGGTAATGCTAAAAACAAACTCATCCATTTCTACATTTTCTTCCCACTATACTATATATAGTAAATACCACTGTAAGATAACAACAATGAATTATCTTACGAGATTATGGAAATAATACATACTTGGAATCAGTGAATCTGGGTTTAAAACATGTTCTAACCAAGTGCCAACAAAGTGACAAGTCATTTCACTTCTCTGTGACACAGAGAAGTGTGTCATAAATAATTAATTTATTAATTAATAAATAATAATAATAATAACTTGACTGGGTACTTCATGCCAGACTCTGTCCTAAGCACTTTTCATTTATTAATTTATTTGATTCTCATTAAAACTTTATAAGTTATAACTTTTAAAATCTCACAGATGAAGAATCTGAAGCACTGAAGGGTGAGTAACTTGGATACAGTCACACAGCTGTACATGGCATATCCAGGATTTGAACTCAGGAAGTATGATTCCAGAATCTACATGCTCAACACTACTATATATCACCTCTCTCAGAGTTCAAAATGGAGTTAGTGGTAAATTTTCAAAAACTTCTTCTAAGGTTTAAATGAGAAAGTATATCTAAAACACTCAAGACAAAAGGACTTGGCAGAGTAGAAAATCAATAATATTAGTTGTCTTAATAATTTGCAATTTGATGATATACAAAATTCCTCCCATTGTCCCTAAACTTATATTTCCATCAGTCTCACTCAGTTAAAAAATAACAGAGAGGACTTGTTCGAATACCTAAATTAGTGGCTGCCCTTTACAGCTTTCATGTCTGAATGTCACCTGCTCCTAATCTTGACTCCAGTGAAAGAACAGAAAAGAAAAATTTCCTAGTCAATAGTTATGATACTGAAACCCAGCAGGACCCTGCAGGGCACCAGGGAGAGACACCCCCATCTCGTGTACCCACCCCTCTTGTTTGTAAAAAAGCATTAGCCTTCTAGGCCTTCCCTGAGTTCCAAAAAGAAAACTTTCATCCAAAAAGTGAAAAAATGCAGAAACAAAAGAAAACAGTCAAGCAAGGCAAAATAATAATAGTTTAGCCATAAAACAAAATCAAGAACTTTTAGGTTCTCCTCAATGGCTGTAGATAATATCCTAAGCCATATCCTTGAGTTGTTTTGCAGACACTAAAACCCCCCACCAGGTGGAGGAAGTTAACTGCATGCTGACCAGCAGCATGTAGACACCAGACCAGTTGGAACCATAAGTTTGATGATTGAGATTCCTGAAATATCACTCTGTTACCTTACCATCAACAAATCAGAGAATCAAATGTGCATGAGCTGATCACACACTTTGTGACCCTCTTCCTCATACTGTCTTTAAAAATCCTTCCCTAAAAGCCATTTGGGGACTTCAGGTCTTCTGAGCACGAGCGACCTTGCTTGGTGCCATGAAATAAATGCTGTACTTTCTTTCACCACAGTTGTGGTGCCAGTAGATTGGCTTCACCGCACATCGGGTGAGCAGACTCAAGCTTGGTTTCATAACGACACCAAGCTGAGATATGCTAAATAATTTGCCTCCTTCCAATATCAAGGAAATGGTAGTGCCAGAATTTTTGCTTAGTTCTTCTGGCCTGAAGTGTTCACTATATAATTCTGCAAAAACCTCAACAGATGGCACTGAGACATGGAAGCTAGGTGACATGCAGCTTCTGAATGCAATAAAAGGCACTATCATACTACACTGTACAAATGTTAAGTAGTACGGTCTAATTTGTATTTCCCTGGAAATTTTAGTGCATAATGCACTTCTGACACAAATAATTAATAACAGTTCATAAAATCCTCATTGCCATAAAAGTTACAGTTTTTATCATCCTGTTGGATTAAGGAGCAAAACATGATTAAAATTGGGGTCACTGTAAATGATGTGTCTACAACCATGACCGTTATATTTCTGTAAGTAAATTTGTACAAAATACAATAGAGAAAGAAAGAGTCTGGGTAACTAAACAAAGATCAATAACTTGGTTTAATAGTTTATTTCTACACTTCAATGAAAAAAAAATCTGTTGCCATGGAAATAAGCCATCCTTTGGAAAATAATTTTTTCCACTGGAAAAAGATACATTCTACAATTGGGAAATATTACAGAAGTTTTGTATTTCTATAGTTGACTAATTTAGCTGAATTTAAATAAAACCAAGATAACAGCTATGTTAAAGATACTTGAAAATAGTAAAAGAGTAGGTTGGGATTCCAGGAAAGGTGAAGGGACGCAGTATGGCATAGTGGTTAGACAATTGGGCACAAAACTACCTGTATTTAAACTGAGGCTTCATCAGTCATTTGCTCTGTGACTTTAAAGGGGCTACTTAAACATTCTAGGTCTCAGATTCCTCACTGATAAAGTGGCTGTGAATGATAGATGTTCCTTTGAGTTATTCAGGTCATGGCAAATTAATTCCATAATCTCCTATAAAATTATTAGGAAAGTATAGGGAACATAAACATTCTCAGTAAGCATCCGTTACTAGCAGGGTGACTTCATTTGAGTTTGAGAATAGTCAACTTCAATATATTGAAGAAGGAATGAGATCATCCAGGGAAAGTGTCTAGAGTAAGAAAATGACCTAAGAGAAATTCTTGAATAATTCTGATATTAAAGGAATGCGTGATGGAAGTCAGGTCACATGAAGAGACTACTAATGAGGAATGTTCAGAAGCAGGGGAGAATATTGCAGAGGCCAGAGTCATGACAGCTAGCTGTTTTAATAGCCAGCAAATGCTACAGAGATGCCAAGGCAAGCCCTGAACAATTCATTTTTCCACAGGATTTCTCTGAAGTCAGTGTATCTCCAGCTTTATTGGGGTGTCGTTTACACAAAATAAAATTCAGCCATTTTAAGTGTACAATCTGATGAGTTTTGGCAATTGTGTGTAGTCATATAACTGCTGTTAAAGGATAATTTTTAAACAGTAAATTCATGACTCTCATACAGGTGTAAAATGAACATTTGTCAAAGATTTTACTTAACTCGGTAATTAATGAGAGAACCAGGAAGATATTACCAGTTCAAAGGAGAATCAAAGACCAGACATATATAAAAGCCCATCAGGAAAGTTGACATGAATTTACTAATAAATGCAAAAATGACAAAACTGGTAAATGACAAGAGGGCAGTAATAAATTACTTTCCACCATACAAAATTGCATTTCCATAAGCAAGAATTATTTGCCTTATTCGTTTTCTACAAGTTACAGAGTTTGAAAAAATAGCTCAAAGAAAGTGAAAGGCACAAAGCCCAGTGGGTTATAATCAAATAACCCAGAAAGACGTGCTCTAAGCAATGCATAGTTTACCATTGAAAAAATCCAGTAATCCCCCCACCCTGGAATTTATTTTTGTTCCAGCTTTACTGAGAGACAGTTGACATAAGACATTGTGTAAGTTTAAGGTGTACAATATGATGATTTTATATATACATATAAATTTTAAAAATTGTCTTCAATCAACAGTGTGACTTGATACAGGACACAGGGGTGTGGTCATTCAGTTGATTACTGACCAGGTGAGGAAAAGCAAAAGAGCCATTTGAGCCATTTTTCTGTTAGAATAAGTTTTAGTTTCTTTTTCATAACATCTTTTTGAGATATAATTCACATAATTTACAATTCATGCACTTAATGAATACATTTCAATGGTTTCTAGTATATTCACAGAGCTGTGCAATCACCACAATCAATTTTAGAATATTTTTATCATCCTAAAAGAAATCCCATACTCATTAGTAGCCAATCTCCATTTCTCCTAACCCCTTCCAATCCCTAGGCAACCACTAATCCATTTTCTTGCTCTAATCTCTTGACTTTCCTATTCTGGACATTTCCTGCAAATAGAATCGTACAATATGTGGCCTTTTGTGACTGATTTCTTTCATTTAGCATATTTTTAAGTTTTATCCATGTAACAGCATGTGTCAATATTCCATTCTGTATCCTTGTTGAATAATATTCCATTGTATGGATATACCACTTTGATGTATCCATTCATCAGTTAGTGAACATCTGTGTTATTCCCACTTTTTGTCTATTATGAATAACGGTATGACTATTCATGTACAAATTTTTGTGTGGACATATGTTTTCCTTTCTCTTCTTATATAACTAAGAGTGAAACTGTTGAGTCATAAGGGTAACTTCTATGTCTAATCTTTTGAGGTGCCAGACAATTTTCCAAAGTAGCTTCACCATCTTACATTCCTACCAGCAAGTATATTTGTTCTTGTGGCGCCACCAGCCTCCTCTTAATTAGTCACCATCAAAATCCCCATTGCTTTTTCAGGGTACCCCTAGGCTTGGATTTCCCCATACTCCGTTTCAAATAAAGTCAGTTCCTTTGGGGGTAGCCTTGGAGCTCTCTTATGGACTGCCTTTCTGAGCTTCTGCTCCAGAGCTGGGAAGCAAGGACGGTGGCCTGATTCTCTCTGAGTGACCCCTTTGCTTTAGGATCAGGCACTGGGCCGGGGTGGTAGCCTTCATTCTTCCAGGCTTCTATCTCTCAACATGGAACTTCCACCCTACCTGTGAGCTGTGGCAGGGGCGATCGAGGCCCCAGTGTTCCCAGCCTGCTGCACAGCCCCACCTGGGATAGAGTCTCCCCACTGTGAGTGGGGACTCAGTGGAGGAAGGGAGTTCCTGACTCTTGGCCACACTGTCCTGGAATTTACCCTCTGCAACATGGAGGTGAGGGTGATGAGAAATACCAGTGGCCTGCCTTTACTGGAGAGATTCCACAGTCTTGACTAGGAACTGGGAGCAGAGGAGCCCCCATCTTCTTGGCCACACCTGTCCAGACTGAAGCCTCCATCACACCTAGCTTTGGTGGGATGGGGAAGGAAGGGCTTGGCTCAAGTGCCATAGACTATCACTCTTTTTGCAGAGATTTAGTAGATTTTCTTGAATAAGTATTTCTCCATTTTCTTTATGCACTTAGGACAATTTCCAGACACTTTAAATTGTTGGCTTTTTAAAGTAAATCTCACCAGTTATGATTGTTTCCTTGGACACAGTCCACAGACCTCACACTATCACTCTGGAAGTAGAATTTACCTTCAATTTTATTATATGTCAAGGATATAGCCGTAAGGTTGATTTTTAAATTGTATGTTCATACTGAGTCATTGGGTTTATCCTCTATAAATTCACAATTAAATTTAAGAATTAGTTTTTGTATGAGTGATGTTAAACTGACAAAATTTTCTGTTTTTGACTGATTACACTTTTTGAAAATATTTAGCACTCTTAGGCATCAATGGCGGTATATTCAAAGCTGAACTTGGAAGAGAACTTTCACTTAGTCCTATACCACATTTACTTATAATTTTTAAAGGGTGACAGGAAGTCCAAATAACAGTTAATTTATTTAAGTGAAAAAACCCTGTCTCTTAGTGAAAGATATGGAAGAGCTTCTTCAAATTTCCTTCTGTCCCAAAATGCTGTCAACATCACTCTGTAGTTTTCTAGGTCCTTTCAATTATAAAACCCAAATTAGCAACAATTTAACACTAATAGCTTACTAATTAATGCACAGCCTCCTGGGCATATTGTCTAGTCTATTCAAATAAACCTCAGCTGTGAAAAACATACCAGGGCCTATTTACCAAACTATCTTATTCTAAGGAATTCCTGTTATCAAATAATACCATGCAAAACTGGCCCACTTACAAAATTCCTTTTTTCTATTTCCTTGGATTAGCACTGCAATTATCCCCTAAGGCTAATCACAGCTAAAATTGAGAATTAGGTTAAATTTTTTCTTGATGTTTTCCCAATTCACCTGGCTGCATTTCTTCCTCAGCTCCTGGCATTCCTTTCTCTAAAGATAGTGTCATCAGATAGGCTTATCTTCACTGGAAAAATGTCTCCACCTTTCAAAATGACACCCGTACAACTGGCTTCGAGCTCTAGATACCCCAATTTCAACTGACTGGTACACTAAGTCACATTAAGCTGTATGTAAGTGGACAAAAAAGTTAACATTTTACTCTTCTCAGCGTTATTTTTATTTTATATGTAGACCAATTATTATATGCAAGGTACAAATGTAAAAAAATACTGATGCTATGAGTTCAAAGATAAATGAAACAAAAATCTGTGACTTCAGTGGAGTGATTAACTAGTGAGAGACATAGATGTGTTAATAATTTCTAGCATTTTTGGAGCTTCTGCTCTGTGCCAAGTAATGTACTAAGTGTTTGATTTACCTTATCTTTCTTAAAGCTCACAGAAACCTGTTAAGGTAGGTATGACTGTTATTCTCATTTTCTGTATGAGAAAAACTGACTCCCAAAGAGCAAGTTCACATAATCTAAAGAGAAGCCAATCCAGACTTGAACCCGCATCCATCCGTCCCCAAAGCCAGAGTTAATAGCCCTTGTGCTACAAAAACAAGACAAAACAAAACCTTATATAAGAAGAACTTACTATGTCCCAAGCACTATGTTCAGTGTTTTATGTTTTGTCACAGTTTCTACTCACTGCAGCCCTATTGGGTAAGCACCACCATTTTCTAGATTTTAAAAGAAAGGCACTAAGACTTTGTTTAATGTGCCCAAAGGCACACAACTTGGAAATGAGGGGAATTGGGATTTGAACTCAAATTGAGATAGAACAATTGGGGGACATATCAATAATCTGAAAAATTTAAAGAAAATATTTACAGAGAATATAAAAAATTATACTCATAATATTTACAAAATCCATTCATTTATTGAAAAAGCAAATACTGAGGGCCTATGAAGTGCTGATCTTTAGAGTAAGGGCAGAGAACAAGATAGTGAACTCGAAACACTTCCTCTCTTTAAAATGTGTTTCAGTCTTCTGTGGAAAAGGACAGGCAGGTAAGCAGACAACAGCGCTGGGAGGATAAACCTAGAAGACCACAGGACATTAAAGGAGGAACACCTAACCTAGATTCAGCAGAGAAAATGTGTAGGTCAAAAGCTAAAAGACACGTGAGAGTCAGGCAGATGAAAATGGAAGGGGGAAGCTGTTCTACATGGAGAGTGTGAAGGCCTAGATGCAGGAGAGAATAAGATTCATTCTCAGAAACAGGGGGAGTTTAGGACGGCTACTGGAAAAGGGTGAGAGGTAAGACTATAAGAGAACTCTGGATCCTAAAACACTTTGTGAGCCTTGGTGAGGAACTGAGAAAGTGTCCTGAGAGGAATGGGGAGCCCCTGAAAGACTTTAAGCAGGAGAATGACATAAGCAAATATACCTTTTAGAAAGAACACTCTGACTGCTAAGTGGAGAATGTGTTGGACCCTGGCAGAGTGAAACTTCAGCCAGGGAAATCAATAAGGAGACTTTTATAATAATCCATGAGAAACATAGTGATAGCATAAACCAAGATGGTGGCAGTAGGCACTGGGACAAAGAAAAATTTATTATACCTTTTATTAATTTGTTGTTGTTGGTAATCTGGTCAGATATTACACATCATTAATGGATCTTTGGCTAGGCATTTTTTTTAATCATTAAAGGTGACTAGTCAATATACTGTAGCTAGTGAGAATTTTTAGTGGAATTTTTATGTATATAAATCTTCTAAAAATTTTAGATAGCAGATGTCTTATTGATAAATTAGGGAAGTTTTCTAGCAGTAATTTGAAGTACATCCTTCATGTATTTAACCCAATAATTTTATATGCCAAATTGGGTTAAGCCAGGATTACTAGTCATATTAAAATCTATGACCAATAAAACTGAAGAACAAGAAGTCTTAAATGTTGTATGCAAGCCTTTGTCATGGTTATAAATTGAAAAGATTATTGGCTTACTAATACTTCTTAGAACATCTTGTTAGTTACTGTTAATTTCAATAAAATCTATGGAAATACCAGGCATTCATCATAAGTGACTCCATATAGTACTATAAGGCACAACCTTTAATAACATAACAAGTTAGGTTTCCTAAGGGTGTCATTTGAGAAAGTAACCTAAGAAAAATGGATGTTAATTTACAATACACTCAAGGTTGAAATATGCACCTAGAAGAGAATAATAGTTGATAAATAGCTTACTGTGCTGGAGATGCACTTTCTAATACTTTCTACTTGATTCCCTGCCTATAAATCCATTTGAGCTTTGTGATACGAGAAAATGCCCATAAGAAAAAACATCTTGGTATCTAACTTTTTCATTTTATTATATTCCACATTTTCCCACAGTGATTTAAGACTGCTTAAGCAGATAAAAAATAAGACAAAAAAAGAGTAAAGTTTGGGAAAATAAGCTAGATCTACTTGAGAGGCAGCCTGCTTAAGTTAGGCAGTGTTCACAACTTGATTCCAATACTGTCTAGTTTTGTGACTTTGGACAATTATTTATCCTTTCTTGCCTCAGTTTCTTCATCTGTAAAATAGAAATAATAACAATACCTATATCATAGGGTTATTGTGAGAATGAAATAGGATAACCCATATAAAATACATTTATAAGATAACTAACTTATAGTAAGCACTTGATCAATATTAATGATAATGTTTTAAAAATACATATATGTGACTAAATCCTCCATACTCCAATGTTCACAAGCAGAATAAATCAATTGATAATAACTATTCTTCTACCCAGGAAAGAAGAGAATGTTATAGTGGAGCTCCTCCTAGAGAGAATCCAGTGTAATGGAATGGATAGCGTCCTCAACAACATCTTTACAGTAAACACAAAAGGCTCTTTCTTATAAGGTCCATACACATAGACCAGCAAAGATACATCAAAATGTAACGCAGTTAAAAAAAATTCTATGCTAGACCGATTTGGCATGATCCCAATGAACGTCTTAATAATGGCCTAACAAAACCAAAGAATACAATGTAGCGTATCTAGAGTAATGAACTGGATATTTTCCAGACAAATCTCCATTTTTCTTAGCACTTCTAAATATTTGAAGGGTGTCCAAGAGCACTGGATTGGAGCATATATTCTCTCATAACTGATGAGTAATCCTAGGTTTAAAGGCTCTTGGAGATTATCTAAACTAGGAGAAAAGAATTGCCAGGAAGCGGTGACATACCTTTGCACATTCTAGGGCAGAGTAATAAACAAGTCCCCCAGCTAGTCTGTCTACAAAAAGGTAATGTCCTCAGCTCTGGCTTGGGAAATTGAGAATTTACAGATACAAATATTTCCAAACCTGAGTTCTGAGAACTGCTACATTGCACAGTAGCATATTAAAGTCTCTAAGTCATTGTCTGCATAATCTGTATTTATTAGTGCCAATTATGTGACAGGACCTGTATTAGGCCCTGAGAATATGATGGTGAACACTACAGACAAGACCACTACCCTCCAGAAGCTTACATGGCTGTGCTGGAGAGACAGGAGGAGGTATTAGGTATTAGGAATACTCTTTTCTTCCCTCATCTTATAACTGATACTAAATAAGACATAGGAGGCAGGCAGCAGCAGATCAAAATGTCCAGCCTGTATAGTTACAAATGGTTGGAGAGGTCAGAAGCCTTGAAGGCCATGGAAAGGAATTTAAACTTCATTCTGCGTGCAATGAAAATGGATTGAAGGCTTCTAATTGGGGGACTAGCATTACATGATTTGAAGTTTTTAAATGCCATAATGTGGCCTATAGGACTTTGGTAAAAATCAAGAGTGGAAGCAAGAAAGCATTAAATGGATACCAAGAGTTGATGGCTCAGACTAGAGAAGCAGTGAGGAAGTAGAGGAGTAAATGGATTTGAAATTTTTTAAATGCAAACACATTTGATAAAAGAGATTTTTTGTTTGTTTGCTTGTTTGTTTTTACAAAATGCCTCTTAGATGTCTGAAGTGGTTTGAGAAGACTTAGGAAGTGTTAATAGGAATGGCTCCTAAAACTCTATCCATTCACATCCTTGACAATCAAAAACAGGTAAGAAGGACTGTTCTTGCTAACACACACCACAGACACATCAATAATAAATGGCCTATTAAAATTAGAAGTTAGGCAGCCCGATATAACTTCAAACCCCACTGGGATAAAAAGATGGGAAAGATGGGTAGTTGGGTGAGATAAGGATACTCAGACTTCTAAGATCTATGGTGAGTTACAGCAGAACCATTAAAAGGCAAAGCAAGAAAAAGAGAACAAATAATGTTAAGGATGTGCTGAAGCAGAGTTTCAAGCAATAAATAAGATTCACTGGATGCCCAGACAGAACAGCAGTTGAGCATGCCAGCTGTGCAGTAATCAGAGACCAATTGGCTTTTTTGTATCTAAGAATCTATTTAAAAGGAAGACAGACTCTGTAATAGTGGCTGAAATCATAAGGAAAATGATTGCCATTTGTGTCTACAATGTGCTCAGAACGAGGTGACTATTGAGAATTTGCTACTTCATTTTCTTTTCAGTCAAACATACAAATAGCAGTCACTGAATATTAACAACACCTTTGTGTTTTATGCTCAGGAAAGAAAAATAATGGTAAAAGCTTACCGACTTTTAAAATATTTCACCTCACATATGATCTCACCTAATCCTCAAATATTCCAGTCCCTATTAACATATCAAGCTTTCCCCACCAAAAAATGGCTGGATGTCTTGATCGACAGGGCTCATGTGTCTTAGGGAAAATGCTTCTAGCCCATCTGTTCAGAGATGGTTACTTAGTTGAAGTCTCAGCAAATACTGTTTCTTAGTCACCTAACCATGCCATCTCACCTAAGATTTCATCTTTTAACCATTTCAGCCGTCCTTTTAGTTGGGTTGTGGTCCTCTGGTGAATACGCAAAAACTTTGCCAGATAATTATTGCCTTTTTTGGTCAGTTTTTAAAGACTTTTCTGACTTTTCTAATCAATTATCTAAACTGTGCCTCATTGCAGATTACTGGACAAGTACGGAGAACAAAACTATGGCAGGGGTTTCCAGTTATGCATCATCAGTGAAAATTTTCAACTGTATGTTACAATTCCAGACTACACTCAAAACGAACCACTCGACATGGTTATTGGTATCTTTGAACCCCAAAATGCACTTCTACTCAAATTCTCATAAATCAATATTAAAGTGAAAGCAAATGAACCCCAATAGTCACCAAAATTGTAAATAGTGAAAAAATTTTAAATATGTATTGTTAACTCAAAACAAACAAATGCTTCTAGAAGCATCAAAAAATAAGTCAATCTCTAAAAAAGTCATTTTTCATTTCAATTTGATATTTTACGAAAGAACCGGATAGAGATGATCGATCAAATATAAAAATTCTAAACAGTAACATGTGTTTCTGTCATGATATTGGTGTTAATAAAACAGCTAATTCATCAGGTCTGCAGTGAGGCAGGAGAACACATCTAGCTTATATACAATGTACTGGATATTGCTATGGAATTTGTAATTTGTGTGCTAACTCACACATCATTATCATCTTCCTCAATTAAGACATCTCCAAAACTTCCACTGATTCTGAATCACTCCAAAATTAATTCACAACTCAAGAAATATCCATATCATACAAGTTCTTAAATGTTCTCTACCAAAAAAAAAAAAAAAATCAATTCAAACGTGTTACTCTTCACCAGGCATAACATGTCCACTAATGAATGTATTTGGAGAAAAAAAATACGGCAAAATTAAATAAATTGAAACTGTAAGATAGTTATGGAGAAGGCCTCCCTTTACAAATATAACATATTCCAATGAATAATATCCAATCTGAATTGTTTTAATCTTATGCATTGACTTAAAGAATCAAAATTATATGGATAAGTTGTGGAGAACTCTGATTTCAAAGTTCAGTGTTTACCCATAGAGTTCTAGGAATTTTGTATGATTACCATGCATATAATATGTATTTTAGTAAACAGAGACAAAAGTTTGGAATATTCTGAGTAAACAGTATCAGAAATATCTAAGGGACACAGTTAATTATTTACACTCTATTTAGCTCTTTTCTACAGGCAAACCGTTTTTTCACATGTGAAGAGTCAGTTGGTAAAATGAGTTAAGAAAGGAAAAACCAGATTGATGAAGTATATAGAGATGAATAGAAAAGCACTGCAAAGACATTTTGGAAACATCAAAACTTTTTTGCAATTTAGGAGGTAAAATCATTAGCTGGAAGCTAGAAAGGAGATCACTTAGAGTACTCTGTCATTGAGAAGGCTGACCAAAATTATCAAAGAAAATAATTTGAGCTTTTTATGGATTCTTCTGGAAACCTTTCAAGGTTGCTGTAGAACATAAATGACAGGCTGTTTACATAATGTATGCCGTTGTCCATCCATAAGGACCTACACCATCTCAATAGTTACCACAAGAAAGCAATGTAATTCTACAGTACATTTAAAATATATGCATAAGTACTGATATATTTAGCTCTTCTGTTTAATGTGTCATCCCTTTGCAATGGTAATATAAAACATGATCACAAATTCAAATGCCTAATGTATGTACATATTCATATACTGATAGTAGGGTTGTTTTTTTTTTTTTTTTATTTCTGGTCCATGACGTTTTTTGCAGTCAACCCAAGGCATCTATCCATCTGGAGGGTTGTGAGAAGACAGATAATTAGTTCTGCCTCTGTCATAGACACCATGGTTAAGCTGTAAAGCTTCCTTCCCTAGGACCTAAGGAATTTGTATCTAGAGCAGTGTTTCTCATAAGAGCACTACTATCATTTTTGGAATGGCAATTCTTTATTGCCTATAGTTAAAACATATTTAGTGTGTCTGGCTCCTAGGTAGTAACTGTCAATAACATTCTCCAGTCACTGTGACAGATAAGAGCCTCCACACGCCCATGACCACATTTCCATATGTCCCTTTAAGGAGGAAGTACTAGCACTGATTGAGAACCAATGACTTAGAAATAGGGGGGAAAACATGAATAATTATAAAGAAAAAATGGGGGAGGGGAGAGATAGAAACATCAATGGATCAGCTTCAGGGTTCTCGTACCTCCATAAATACAACACACACGGATGACAAACCTCAGCGGGTCCAGGAGGGGCACTTAGAAACTTCCAGCAGGTATGGGAAAGCCCAGGAACATGTGTTAACACTTCACCATTCTTTTTCATGAAAAGCTGCAAGCTCTAGGAGGTGCCCCACGCCCAGCCACTTAACTTGCGGCAGGTGTGATTATGCGGAAATAAGTAGATTAGAGAGAGATAAATGTCAGATTATAGATAGGTAAAGTGTGAGCCAACAGTGGCTCCATGCACTGCTGGAGGAGAGACAGAGACAAAAGGCTTGAGAGGCTTGTTTAACCATTTATAACCTGAGGGCAAAGAGAGAAGAATGAGGAGGAACTAGAGACCGGAAGCAAACAACCAACCAATGGGCTCTAGCCATTCACATCTATGTACATCCCAGAAGTCATTAGTCCAGGAAGCCCTCCTACCAGCCAGGGCTGATTCAACTGGTATCATCTAAACTATAAAGGAGCATCTTATCTTCCCGGGCCATACCTTGCTCATCTGGAGTGAGGCATAAAAGATGTCGAACATTTGAGAGACTAGGCATTTTTACTCCAAAAGACTACACATTACCTTAAAAAATTAAATTATTGCATTATATTATATTTACTTGATTAAACTAAAAAGTAGGGTTTACCTAATATCCAATGTGATGGAATTTATAAGAAATAGCTGATCAGTTGGAGGCAAAATTACATTTTCTCTGCATATCTGACAACATTTCTATGATCACGTTTCTGTGTGAGTGAGTATATGTGTGTGTGTAATATCTATGTTTGGGATATGTGTGTGTTTATCTCTGTACAGTGTATATTAGGTACAGGAAATTTTTTGATGAAACCTTGAAAAACAAAATATAAAAGTCCTATACTTCTCTAATTCCTGAACAATGTAAACATAAATCCTGTCTTTAAGTTGGCAAAATACATATATTCCTTAGAACAAAATTTTTCAAAATGTGGCCTATTTACCCCTAGGATTTTATGGGACCTTTTTAGTGGTCCTTGAATTAAAAAATTATTTTCTTAATAACAAGACAATATTTGTATTTCCCACTGCATTTATATTTGCACTAATGGTATAAAAGCAACAGGTGCACTTATGTTTTTAGCGCACCTCAGAGTGGTGGAACCAAACTGTACTAGTTGTCTTCATAGTCTTCACACATTTGCGGGGATGGGGGGAAGACGGTTTTACTTAACAATATCCTGGATGAGCAATAATAAAAGTTATAAATTTTATTAAAATATTAATTGTATTCAATCTCATCGCTTGGGTACCTGTCTTTTTCATGTTTTATTTGACTAAATGGGAAGTGAACTGAAGCTTTCTGCAGCCTGCTTCAGTACCATGGACATCTCAAGGACAAGCACTTGGGTAATTATTTTGAGTTACAAGCTGAACTAGCCATTTTTTTTCTCATGAATCCCCGTGTTTACTTGAAAATCTGACTGATAGACAAATTGGTTATTCAGATGTTTGTGAATAATTTCTTAAAAATGAATGAATGGATCCTGCTACTATCAAGGAAATCTGACAATATTTGTTACAGATTATAAAATATGAGCTTACAGGGCTTCCCTGGTGGTGCAGTGGTTGAGAGTCCGCCTGCCGATACAGGGGACACGGGTTCCTGCCCTGGTCTGGGAAGATCCCACATGCCACGGAGCGGCTAGGTCCGTGAGCCATGGCCCCTGAGCCTGCGCGTCTGGAGCCTGTGCTCCACAACGGGAGAGGCCACAACAGTGAGAGGCTCGCGTACCGTAAAAAAAAAAAAAAAAAAAAAATATATGAGCTTACAAGCAAAAATCACAATTTTGGAAAGCTTACTTGTACCATCATAAGTTTGATAACTTCCCTATACTTAAAAAAAATTTCTGATGAAATTGGTGTGATATTAACAAAAGAGATTTTTTATGTTGTTTAACTAAATGTTTTACTTTTGGGAGATATACAAAACTAAGAAACCAACATTTTCTAAATGAACAATGCAGGACATAACAAAGTCATGCATGGATTAAAAAAATCCATTCCAAGGGCAATATAGACCAATGGGTTTTAATATAACTGACTATGAAAAGCTCCTCGACACAGTTTCAGATTCCACTTTGGAACTAACCTGTTAAGTTTTAGTGTAGCACAGAAGAATATACAAAATTATATGCAAAAGCTATTAAATGCCCCACTTTTTTCCAACTACCTATCTGACACTGGATTTTCTTCATTAACTTCAACAAAAATTTCAAATTGCAACAGTTTGAATGCAGAAGCAGATATGAAAATTTGGCCATCTTTTATTAAGCCAGATATGAAAAATTGCAAAACGCTGTCTTTATTCTCACTAATTATGTTGTTTTGAAAAATATCCTTATTATCAAAAAAGCGTGTTCTTTTGTTAACACATATTGGGCTTGAGACTGTTTTTTTAAATTGATTTAATAAATATTTTTAAATTTTTCTGTTTTAATTTCAACATGATAAATGTCAATAGATATAACCCATATCACCAAGAGATGTCTGCGGTCCTCAATAATTTTTAAGAGTGTAGAGGGGTCCCAAAACTGCTGCCTTGAAGCATGGGTCAGCCACCTTCCATCACAGCTATATTTGAAAACCTGGAACTTTGAAAACAAATATTTTAATAGTGTCCCTTATCTAGTACTTATATAAGTGATCACCACCAATTCATTGGAGAGAGGCCCATTCACTCTGTGACTCTTACTGCCCCAGGGACAGATTCTCAATCAAATCAGAGATTAAAGTAGATCATCATTTCTCCAGTGATCTTGGCTCCAACTGCAGGTGAAGTTTTTTTGCCCACGTTCACAACATTGAAAGAGGCCACGTGCTCATCTATCAGGGTCTTATTCAAGCCCCTATCTGTACCTATTCAAGCAAATACATCAAAACTTGCTCTTTATTTTACTTTTAGTCACTCAATAAAAATTTTACACAGACCTTTGTTGCCAGTTGGTAATGCTATTAACACAACAAAAATGAAACAAGCCAAAAATTAACTGCACATAAAGTCTTTTTTTAATTTATGCTGAAAGATATTTGTGATATTTTCCTATTTATTGAGCAATATCAAATGAGGAAACAATTCTAGTATATTTTTAGCTTAATTTTTTTAAAACTTAAATTTAAATACTTGTTCTACAGACATATGTAAACATATCTCATCCATAAAACTGCTTAGTATACTCAAAGCTTCCATATAATCAGTAATTATCTATCTGATTTTTTGATTAGTTTCTGCTACCAAAAGCAAAACATATGTGGCCTAGCATCATGTAAATATTGAGTGTGTATTGCTAACTTAATGTTTTCCCAAATTAATCTTAAAATTCCTATTTGTTTTATTTTTCTTCTTTTACAAATTCTTTGAGACTTATTTTCATTTAAAATATCATATAGGGCTTCCCTGGTGGCGCAGTAGTTAAGAGTCCGCCTGCCGATGCAGGGGACGCAGGTTCGTGCCCCGGTCTGGGAGGATCCCACATGCCGCGGAGCGGCTGGGCCCGTGAGCCATAGCCGCTGAGCCTGTGCGTCCAGAGCCTGTGCTCCACAATGGGAGAGGCCACAACAGTAAGAGGCCCGCGTACCGCAAAAAAATAATAATAATAAAATAAATAAAGTATCATATAAGTGGTACTGAACTGGATATTTCTCACTGCTGCCATGAAAATAAAACAGTCCTGGTTACTAAACTGGATAAATTTGACTTCACAGAATTTTTTTAAAAAAGCAGGCCCAGGACAAGTTTGCTATGCTTTGACTTCCCATGTGGTTTAGATTTCCCAGAAAGCTGTTTGTGGGAGAACTAGGAGGCCAGGTCTATAATTGAGCTGTCAATCAGATGCAATGGTGTAAGAAGATGCCATATGGCTCACTGATATTTTTCATGTTGAAAAAAATAACAAATTTTTGTATGCAGGTCCCACCAATATAATTGCACTGTGTGGAGAAAATATACTCTGGAATATATGCAGCGATGCAGGACTCTTTTTTCAAATCAATCAAATTAATTTATACTGATTAAAAACCCATTTTTCTATTCTTTTGAACCAGCAAAAAAAGTATAAGCAGATCATAGAGTTAAGGGTAAAAAGCAGTGATTTTTTTTTAACTCAAACAGTATTGCGTTTATCCCATTTGTGTGCAATGGATTTCATGTATAAAATATTTATTTAAATTAATGTTGTTCTATGTGCTTAAACTGAGATTAGAATAATAGGTATTCTATACAGCATTGCAATCCAGTTAACAAAACTACTTTGGCACAGATTTCAGCATATGTGTCCTAAAAAATTACTTCATATTTTCTTTAATTAGATCATGTTTAAAATGCCATGAGGATGCTATTTAAAGGAACTACACTATATAAGTAAGAACCACTTCGAAAGAAAAATTGTCTTTCCCCTTACTTATCTCTACTATTCTCCTTATATTGCTTCTGATTGTTCACTACTTTCCTTGTTAAGAGTAATAATAATGTGGTGCTTCCCTGGTGGCGCAGTGGTTGAGAGTCTGCCTGCCGATGCAGGGGACACGAGTTCGTGCCCCCGTCTGGGAAGATCCCACATGCCGCGGAGCGGCTGGTCCCGTGAGCCATGGTCGCTGAGCCTGCGCGTCCGGAGCCTGTGCTCCGCAATGGGAGAGGCCACAACAGTGAGGGGCCCGCATACCGCAAAAAAAAAGAGTAATAATAATGTGATCCACTGACATAGAAATCATTGTAAACTTTCCTTACTCTTAGTTTTTCATGTGTGTGTATTCACATACATAATATATATGACGTATATGATATACAATATATATATTCTATCTGTATATACATACGAACATCTCCCCTGAAGCTGAGAAAATTACATTTCTAAAATATTTACTGAGTGAAAAATTTTTGAATTTTGAGTTGATTCCAGGAAAATCAAGAAAATACAACATAAAAAACTTTATAACACGTATGGGTTTCAAAGATTACCTGTCTTCCAACTACAGGATGGAATTCAAGTTTACTGAGTTCCTTGATAATGAAAGAAAGCACTAAATAGAGTAAGTATAAGCCTAAATACAATTTTACTTCTAATATTAATAAATTGCATATACTCGATGAGAAACAGTTTTTAATGGTCTGTATGACTCTACCTCTCTGTCATCGTAAGGTAATTCAATAGAGCTGGGTAAAAAGGCTTTAAAAAAGAAAATATGATTTTCAAATTCAATATTAGGTTCACTTAACAGTGTACAGAACATGATGAGCAGAGCACTTGCCTTGCTTTTGCTCCAGTGCTTTTAAATTTTGTTTATAAAGTTTAATTTCAGTGTAATTATAGGAGTTAATCCAGTGAACAATAAGTGCCTGATTCTACATATTTTCTTGGTAACTCAGGAAAAATGTGACTATATCTTTTGCATATCATAAGGGCATAGTGAGAATCACTTAATGACAAATCCAGTTGACTATCAACTTTATGATGGTTACAAGAAAGATCCAATTTACTAAAATGTGAAATCACAGGCAATGTGTTGGTCATGGTATATGAAGTATGGTCATCGCTCAATTATTTGAAGCATAGAATAGAAATTTTCTCCGTATAAAATTATTTTTAAAGAGAAGAGCATTTCTAACAGTGATTTCTCATCATCACATTATTTTCATATTAATGCCCTTTGAAGGCTTTGAATCAAACAAATGTGTTCAAGCTTATATTGACTATCAGTATAACACTTGAGAAGTTATTAAAATGCTGTGATCCTGGTTTCTCATCTGTAAATTAAGGATGATAATAATAATCTCCTCATAGGGTTCTGTGAATTATAAATGAAATGAGACTAAACACTTAACGTGACACTTATCACACAGTAAGTGCTCAGTAAGGGGGATTAGAAAAATATTCCTGCAACATTTTGATAATAATAAAAGTGACAACAAGAATAATGACACTGCATTAAACACTTACATGGATTATCTCATTTAATTTTAAAACAACAACATAAGGTAAGTACTACTGTCACTCCTACTTTACAGATGAGGAAAATGAGACGTAGAAGTTTCAAGAAACGTGTTGAGGTCACACAGTTAATAAAAGACAGAGCAGAGGTTGAATAAGTAAAGGTAGCATCTATTATTATCATATTACTATCTCATCACCATCATCAACCCATCCTGTGATCTCTGTAGCAGACTAGGCTATAAAAATGAGTTCTTGGGTACTTCCAAAGACAATTGCCTCCCCTTGGAAGGAATCCAGAACAAGCCCACATTAAGCTAAATTCTGCATTAGAGTGGGCTGTTATACAGTTGGGAGGATTTATTCCAAGCACCTAGAAGGCACATGAAAGATGAATAGATAGAATTTGTCAGATTTTCCTTTACCTTTAAACATATTCCAATGCAGTGAAAAGAAAGAAGATAAAGTCATTTTGTCCTTACACAAAGGCATTTTGAACATCATTACAATTAACTCATCTGGTTGTCAGTCCCTAGGTAATGAAACACAGAGTCAAAGATAGGCAGGCACACCTCGCATGAAATATGGTCTGCATTGTTAATGTATGATAAATTAAAGGGGTTTTAGTGTGAGTCTACAGTGATGTGGTTGAAAATGAAATGGTTGAAAATAAAAATGTAGAGTTTACTCAAGTTGAAGTCTATAAATTGCTTTATTCAAAATTTTTCAGTCATTATACGTCCCCTGTCTATTTAATTATTAAAAATAAATGTAAAGTTGCAGTATTGGGGATATAAATTAATAAGAAATGTACATTTTCCTTTAAAAATATTTCAATAACTTATAATCATATATGTAAAATCATTTTAAAACTTTCAAATAAAAGATGAGAATTAATAATTTCACAGAAACATATTATATTATTTAAATAAATCACAGAATAACGGAATACAATAATAATATAAATACATTTTCATTACTTTTTTAAAAACCTGAATAAAATGGTCTAGGTTTTTAATAATAGAAATTTTGAACGTGCTTCAAATGACTTTTACTTTCATAATTGTCTGCGTTAGAGTCAATTTAAGGTATCGTGATTTTTCTTTTAATCCAATTTAAAAACACGACTGTTAAGAATGCATGCTGTTCATTAATAAATTTGGAAATATTCATAAAAATTGGAAGAATTAAAAATACAAGTTGTACCTGGGGATTCAACATTCCTATCGATATTTTGAAGACCTGATAAAGCCAAACACCAGTAGCGCACTTCATCACAAGACTGTTAATGGAAAATCACCTGAATATAACATCTGATGACTAGCGAAATATCCACAAAGCCATTAGGTTGTCGAGTTTTCCTGTCTCAGTACTGTGCTACCTCCTACATGACAATCACATTCCTCCCATGCTAAGTAGGAATGAGATGGAAAGCAAGACCTCCCCATCCCCAACTACTTATCAGCAATTCTTCTTTCATTTCTTGACATACTTCAGGGTATATCTCAGGTCAAGATCAGGGACCAGGAAGGATTCCCTCTGCATGGATTTATTTCCCCCCTAATTTGTCATATGTTTTTCAGTGGGCTCTCTGACTCAAACCTGGACAATCAATGAGTGAGCAGAGACAACAGATTAAAGGGAACAGGACAGGGAAGAAGGCCGGGATTTTTGCTACCCAAGAGACTGTATTTTAAAATAGGTCATTTGTGTTTGTATACTCCCAGTTAACTAGTAACCATCTTTCTAGTTATAATTATTGTTTTGTTTTGTTTTTGGGCTGCGTTGGGTCTTCGTTGCTGCACACAGGCTTTCTCTAGGTGAGACAGTAGTTGCCTCGAGCGGGGGCTACTCTTCGTTGTGGTGCCCGGGTTTCTCATTGCGTTGCTTCTCTTGTTGTGGAGCATGGGCTCTAGGCGTGAGAGCTTCAGTAGTTGTGGCATGTGGGTTCTAGAGCACAGGTTCAGTAGTTGTGGCGCAGGGCTTAGTTGCTCCATAGCATGTGGGATCTTCCTGAACCAGGGTTCGAACCCGTGTCCCCTGCACTGGCAGGCGGATTCTTAACCACTGCACCACCAGTGAAATCCCTAGTTATAATTACTTTAATTAGTGGAAACTGTTTTAATCAAATTGAATGTCAATTGAAAATTTCAGGTTCTTAGCAGTTGAGATGAAATCTGGAGTCAGAAAGACCCCAGTTTCGGTCCCTTAATATACTCCCCTTCACATATTCACTATACAACTGGGAAAGTTCCTTAGTGCCTGTGCGCCTCTGAGTTGAGATTTGTGGCTAAGGATAACAATACTTACTTCATGGGATCATTGTGAGAATTCAGATGTTTAGCTTGAGCCTTACACTTCAAGAGTGGTTATTGTTACAATTACTTCTACAGGACACCACTAATTACAACTGATTCCAGGGTCCTCATGGCAGCGTAGGAGACCTGCAAGCCTCAGTCACCATTTGCTAACCTCTGGTCACCTGTCCAAGATCTCCCTTCTCACCCAAATCTGTCATTCTCCTCTGAAAGTTTTCCTCCTTCCTCACAATAATCTGTAAAGCTAGGGGAAACTTTACTGCTAATCATTTGATTCAAGTTATTCACACTAAAGGATGAATAAGGCTTAAAAGAACTTTTGGCTTTTTTCAACGCCCAATATATAAGTGAAATATTGGAGAAATTTTTCTCTCTATGTAAGGGAAAATCTTCACTACCTTAAAAAAAATTAATTTCACAGTACTCATACATAACGATGAACTACTTACTAGGATGATTTTTAACTCCATATTTTCTGTATGGAAGAGTTCTTTATAGAGGCAAAAGTTAACCAGGAGGATAGCCGTCCAAAGAGCCACAACTGATAAATACTGTATACTGTTTTATAAATTTCACTGAAGTTGTTCTTTTATTCTCACAGGAAAATGTTAGTTCCATAAGGACAGGGATCTTGTCTGGTTTTTTTCATGGAGCCATCTGAAGCACCTAAAATAGTGCCTGGTACATAGTGGATGCGCAACAAGCATTTGTGGAAAGATTAGAGAAAATACATCATTAAACTCCTGCCCTTCTTTAGAAAGCTGCAAAAGTAAGTAAATAAATACAACCACACTTTGGTTTACTTAAAGATCACACAAAAATGATACGTCCCAAGCACTGTGTTTATGGGGCCAGCCTCTGACAATTAGTCCTGGGTTTTAATTTGGAATGTGTGACCCTAAGTAAATCACATAATTTCTCTCTGCCTCAGTCTTCCCTTCTGTAAATCAAGTATACTTCTACCTCATAGTATTGTTATTATGATTAAATAAGGTACTGAATGAGTAAAGGGCTTACAAAACTTTCCTGGCATAAAGTAAGCACCCAGTAAAGGTTAGGTGTTTTTTATTAAAACCTGAAATTTTACTAAGGAAGGCGTTGAGGCCCTTGAAGTAAATGCCAGCTAGAGCTTCCACAGCCAGTTGACAAAGCCAGAACTAAACAACTATGTTTCAGGTCAATCTGCCTGCTTTACCTCTTTATATATACTTTCTAAAACTACTTACAAGGAAAAAAAGGAGCTAAGTGTGGTGCACTCATTCTTGCAAAGACTTCTGAAAAATGCAGGATTCCCAGACGCTTTCTGGAAATAATGAGGACAACCCTGAACCGTGCCACACAAAGCAGTTAACGTAACTGCCCTAACCCTGAGTTTCGCAGATTTATACAACTGGAAAATTTTGTTCTTGAGCATTTGTGAGCGCACAGATTCCGGGAAACGAGAATCTAATATAGTAATCCTTGAAGCGCCTTCAGGATGAATGTAAGATTCAGTCACTGAGCGCCTCACTTCCTCCTCCGGTCTCACCTCCCTCCGCTCCCCGCTCTCCTCACAGCTGGCGCTGGGAACCGCCGAGGGCTGGGAGCGTGCGCGGGCGGGGGCGGGCACCCTCCGCCGCAGCCTAGGGGCCGGAGCCGGGAGGCTCGTGGCGAAGAGGCGAGGCTAGACAACCAGCGCGGGCGAGGAGCTCAGCCGCGAGCACAGCCCTCTTCCCGGACCTGTGAAGTCAGACTCACGTGTAAATCGCGAGGATCAAATCGAGGCTACGCAGCCAGCTGCGCCCACTGAGCGCACCCCAGATGTGCCCGGAGCAGCAGGTGAGTCACCCTGCCCTCCTCCTCGCTCCCGCCCCGTGTCCAACAGGTTGGCCGGGGCGCGACTCCCAGGGGCCCCGTGGATGCACTTCTAGCCTCACCTGGGCACAGCGCTCGGCTTCTCCCTTTACCGAGTCGTCGTTACTATTTAAACTCCTGCCCCAGCCCACGCCTGTTCTAGTCCTTGTCTTTTTGCCTTCCCTTCTCCTAAAATGACAGCTCTGCTGTGTACCGAAGAATGCCCCCAGAACACCTGCTCTCCGGGAAACTTGTAGCGACAGAAAAGCCTAAACCGAAGGGCGCAAAGTGCCTCAACACGTGACGGGAGCTGGCAATGGTGACCCCTAGTTCTCAGTGACTCACTGGGACTTAATCGAAAGTCATCATTAATTGTCCTCGTTTCTCAACCAGGAGGTCAAAAATTAGGGGAGGAGGGAGAATAAAACGAAGCGTGAGTGACAGACTAGAATGAGAGTGGATGCGAGCAAATGACTCGAACCCTGCACCCAGGTCACCCTCCCCCACGTGCGCGCATCCCCAGCGACCACTCCCTGGGAGGCCTATGAAACTGCGCAGCAAAAGCAGAGAGAGGAATATATATCCTGAAGTTGGAAAAGACTCAGACCCGGTTACCACTTCCTTTGCCTTCTGAACTTTTCGTTTTGGTCTCCTGCAGGCGGGAGTGAGTCTTGCCCTTCCCCTTGCTTGCATTTCTCCAAGATTCGTCGTGCCCTCCTCCACTGTAGACCTCCCTCCCCCTTCCCCTCCCCTCCCGCTCCAACCCCCAAGCAGGGAGGCCTTCAACCCATACACCTCCCGGGCTGGAGATCTCAATTACAAAGCTGGGGAGGGGGTACTGAGTCCGGGAAGGACCACGGCGACCGGCAGTGTGCCCTGCGGATGTCCTCGGCTTGGTCCACACCTGAGCAGTTCCCTGGGCGCGACCCCTCCGCTCCTCCCAGACCCGGCGCTCAGACACTTGTGCGCTGCTACGCCGCACTCGCAGCGCCCTAGCGGCGAGAGGGAGAACGAGCACAGGCGGGTGGAGAGAGTAAGGGTTCGGGGGTGGGAGGAACCCACCTCGGGAGCCCGGGAAATCCCGGACGTGCCACCGCCCCCAACTTTGTGGCGCCCTCCGGCAGCGGCGGCAAGGATGGAGCTGCCTCCCCGCGGCCGGGCGTCGCCGGACTCGCCGCTGGACAGCGCCTCCCTGACCTCGCTGGACTCCAGCGTCTTCTGCAGCGAGGGCGAAGGGGAGCCCCTGGCGCTCGGGGACAGCTTCACGGTCAACGTGGGCGGCAGCCGCTTTGTGCTCTCGCAGCAGGCTCTGTCCTGCTTCCCACACACGCGCCTTGGCAAGCTGGCCGTGGTGGTGGCCTCGTGCCGGCGCCCCGGGGCCCTGACCGCCGTGCCCAGCCCCCTGGAGCTCTGTGACGACGCCAACCCCGTGGACAACGAGTACTTCTTCGACCGGAGCTCGCAAGCATTCCGCTACGTCCTGCACTACTATCGCACCGGCCGCCTGCACGTCATGGAGCAGCTGTGCGCGCTCTCCTTCCTCCAGGAGATCCAGTACTGGGGCATCGACGAGCTCAGCATTGACTCCTGCTGCAGGGACAGGTACCCTCGAGGCGCTTGGTGGCTGGGCGGGGCAGCGGGCGCGGTGGAGAGAGGGCGGCAGAGGGAAAGATTTGAGGCTTTACACAAGCCTCGCTCAAGCCAGGTTTAAGAATACCTGTGCCCACTTCGGAGCTAGAAGGTGGGGTGGCAGTGGAGGCCGGAAAGTGTCAAAGCCAACTTCTGATTGGAAGTTTCTGAACCTTCTCCTTTTTCCAGTATGCTAATTCATTTATAAGTCAAGAGAGGTCAGGCCTGCAATAAATATTTGGTGGTTAAATAAATGAGTCCGAAATCTTATGCTCCAAAAAATGCATGTATAGGGATGTAGGTTTCAGTGGAGAGCGTTATTGTTTATCAAACCTAGGACACTAACTTTTAAAACTTGGACAAGAACTGCTTTAAATACAGAAGGCAGAAAGTTGGTTCTTTGACTGTGGATGATTGTGGGACTTTGGTGATCTATTATTTTGCTATTGCTTTGCGATTACTACCATTTCTTCATGAATACCTTTCCATTAGCCACCTTAAAAAAAATTACATATCGCAAACTTCTGTTCCTGTTACCAGAAAAAATGGGTGATAAAATGCTTTAATCTAAAGTAGCTTTGCGATGTATAAATTCTTTTGTATAAACTTCTACCATGAAAGTGCCATTTTAAAAACAATAATCCTAAATGAGAACATTTGAGTACTGTGGGAAGAAAGCCTGGGTAAAATATGAATGAACATTTTCTGCATTTTCCTGAAATAAAAAGCATGACTTCACTGCCAAGTTTAATTCTCTTTACTTCTGTATTTTAAAAAAAGTTAGACTAATCACCAAGTTGTCTTCTCTAAAAGATACTTCAGAAGAAAGGAGCTGAGTGAAACTTTAGACTTTAAGAAGGACACAGAAGACCAGGAAAGTCAACATGAGAGCGAACAGGACTTCTCACAAGGACCTTGCCCCACCGTCCGCCAGAAGCTCTGGAACATCCTAGAGAAACCGGGGTCTTCCACAGCTGCCCGAATCTTTGGGGTCATATCCATCATCTTCGTGGCGGTGTCCATCGTCAACATGGCTCTGATGTCAGCCGAGTTAAGTTGGCTGGACCTGCAGCTGCTGGAAATCCTGGAGTACGTGTGCATTAGCTGGTTCACCGGGGAGTTTGTCCTGCGCTTCCTGTGCGTGCGGGACAGGTGCCGCTTCCTGAGAAAGGTGCCAAACATCATAGACCTCCTAGCCATCTTGCCCTTCTACATCACTCTTCTGGTAGAGAGCCTGAGTGGGAGCCAGACTACACAGGAGCTGGAAAACGTGGGGCGCATCGTCCAGGTTTTGAGGCTGCTTAGGGCTCTGCGCATGCTCAAACTGGGCAGGCATTCCACAGGTATTCAGTTTTCATTGATGCCTTTTAATTTGCCATTGTTTTTAAGCATTAGTGCTTTGACCATGGTCCAAGGGAAACGACTCTTGACTCCAAATTGATACTCAAAACTACCAACTCCTATATTTCACCCAATTATGATCTCCAGAAAGGTACTGAAAAGCAAAACCTTGAGGTTGTTATCACAGGTATAGAGGACAAGCTGCCTCTCACACAATTCCTCTCCTTAAGACATTTGAGAAACAATTTAACCATACGTTAACTTTATTTTAACCCAGGTGCCCAGAAGATGTACGAAAATTAAAGATACTGTGTTTCTGGAAGGTTCTACATAAAATATGCATAAACAGCACATAAAAAGATATGCACAGATTATATGTGATATATAGGAACGTAAGCCAGTTTCTTTTCTGTGTCCAAGGAAGTATCACACGTGTTCCTTGGGAGAAGAGAAAGTCCTCCAGGGCCTTCTCTGGCTATGCAGAAAGAGAGATGACTGGGCACTGGTGGCCCTCCCATGATTTTTGAAGAAACAATGGAAATTTTGCTTTGGAAGAAAGCAAAAGACACTAATTAAATGCTTTGTCTAGTATCTGAGAATTTTCTTGTCCCTAATTGGGGAGGCACAAGAGAGACGGTAACGGGAATTCCTTAGCTGTTTGTATGTATCATAAAGCCTTGAAGATCTAAAGAACACTCTCCCTAGAAAAATCTCTACACAACACACACACACACACACACACACACACACACACACACAATTATATGTGAAAATTTTAGGCAATGTCAGAGGAAATCACACAAATCCATTAAAGATGATGCTTGCATCCCCAAGGGCAATGATTTTCAGTGGCCGGCCCAGCCGGCTGTTAGATGTTCTGGAGCACGTATGTTACCTTATGTTAGACTTTAATGAAAATAAGAATCCCTTGAAAACCTTGTTAAAATGCAAATTCTGAGCCCCAATCCCCGAGAGTCAGATTTTAGTTTGGGGGGTTGGATCCAGAAGCATATATTTTAACAAGCTAGTTTTGATGTAGGTGGTCTTGAACCACACTTTAAGAGACACTGGAGTAGGAGGCCATATTCATACGATACATATAAATATAAATAATTTGACTAGAGAGTCCTATTCCCACCTATTTCCCTAGATATATGCCTGACTGGTCACCTAAAAGGAGTTGATGGTAGTTGTCTCTCCCTATAAATATAGGGAGGAATTAACCTCAGATATGTTTTTTCCCACACATCTCTGAGGAAACTACAATTTCTCCTAATATAGTTTTAGTAGTGTATTTTCCTAGCTAGTCTCATATACCAGGGATTTGATAACGGGGTTTCCAACAACTTTTAGAAGTACCACTCTTTGTTTTCTGACACACATAATGGGATGCTTTCTTCTAGTATTTATAAACTCTTCACAGGATTCAATTTAAAAACACCCAGTAAAGAATACATTTTTTTCCCAAAAGAAAGGAAAAAGAAAATAATGTCAATGTTTCCACAATGTCACCTCTTCAAAGGTTTTGTCAGTTCTAAGGCAAGTAGAAGGATTAATAAAGCCTTAATTTATTGAAAAGATATGAACAGTTGCATAAATATTTGACAGTTTTATCTAAAGCATTACATTTAGCAAAATATAGACATAGATCACATATTCCCCTATGTATTAACTATAAATAAAAATTGAGAAGTATTATAGAATAATGGTTAGGAGGACAATGGGTGGGCCAGACAGCCTAATTTTAAGTCTTTGGTATGTAACTTCGTACTAGATATGCTACCTTTCTGTGTCTCAATCTGCTCACCTGTAGAATGGCGTAAGTATAACATCTATCTCATATTATTTTTTAGGATTATCTGAGTTAATTGATGTAACATGCAGAAATTCAGGCCACTTTGTTTCTTTACAAAATGAAATGTTTAGAATGTTGAAATGAAAACAACCTTCCCAAACACTATGCATTTCTTCATATGTTGTCAATATATTTCAGAAATGCAATTTAATACAGACATATCAAGGCCAGTATTCTAAAGATATTCTTTAAATGTCTTTTGAAGTTAAACCTCAAAGTTATATTCATTGGTATTTTAAAATAGCTGGTTAATAGTTCAAGAACATCTGAAAATTTCAAGAACAAAATTCAAAATAATGAGAGCACAAATAGTATTTTAACATATTTAAAATAGTCTCCAGTGAGTGAATAAAAATTTAAAAGTGATTCCAAGAGGCACTGCTCTGGACTTCTGAGACCGTATCATTGTGACATCATGTTAATACAACTTCGAAATGTGGATAAACTTTAATCAGTATCTCTCTAGAGTTGGAAAGATACCTTATTCAAATCACGATCCTGTAATGGGCTCCTCTTACTATCCTGAGGGTTTAGTCTCGTCAGAGGTGGGATTGGACTCTCCTGGGTCTGTCTTGCAGAATCCTCAGAATTAGCAATGGGAAATTCACCTATGCCTCATAGTGAGTGAATTCCCTAGTGGCTCCAGTCCCCTGTACCTTTTCACAATGGAGGAATAGTCTGTATTCAGGTCTATCTCCCGACAGGAAAGGAGAAATTCTATGTATTCAAGGGAGATAGTTTCCTATAGCTTTGGTATTAAGGACAAAAATTTCAATGGGTTCCATGGGAGTGCAGGAACCCCTCCTGCTACACCTCTGAGAATGTCCTCGCATGTACATTTGATGTTCTTATGTCAATTTTGTCACTGATTCCTAACTTGTTTCTGCTGCTTCACTTCATTTTCATCTTTTACTTCCTCTGACTTTCAGATAATGATGCCCCTAATTGTATTAAACTTTATCAGGAAGGTGAGAAAAACAGACACATAAAATATAAGGAGACAACATAAAACTTCATTAGAAAAGTGTGCTAAGGTGAGGCACTGAAATGCAGACCTGACCAAGAGAGCCCTCCACGTGCAATGCTGCAAAGTTTCCCATTGGATAAAGTACAAACTCCTATCAAACGTCCCCTGCCTGCCCTCCAACTCATCTCTCACCTTTCTTTTGTATAAATTGTAGGTTTTTAATAAATGATAAGTGAGTGAATGAATCTATTTATATTTTTCTATCCTTCTCAATCTGGCCCCATCAACTAGACTAAGAACTTCCTGAAGATTATAATTTATATCTATATATCCCCAGAACATTGCCCAATGCTGGAGCCATATTAAATGTGAAATGCATGTGTGTGGGTGGGTAGCAGAGAAGGAGAAGGGAAGGGAGGGAAGGACGAAGGAAGAGAGGAGGGGTGCTCATGACTGACACCAATTGTTCTGTTACAGGCTTACGCTCACTTGGAATGACAATCACCCAGTGTTACGAAGAAGTTGGCCTGCTGCTCCTATTTCTGTCTGTAGGAATCTCTATATTTTCAACTGTGGAATATTTTGCTGAGCAGAGCATTCCCGACACAACCTTCACAAGTGTCCCTTGTGCATGGTGGTGGGCCACAACGTCCATGACTACCGTGGGATATGGGGACATCAGACCAGACACCACCACGGGCAAAATCGTGGCCTTCATGTGTATCTTATCGGGAATCCTTGTCTTGGCCTTGCCCATTGCTATTATTAACGACCGCTTCTCTGCTTGCTACTTCACCTTAAAGCTCAAGGAAGCAGCTGTTAGACAGCGTGAGGCTCTGAAGAAACTTACCAAGAATATAGCCACTGACTCATATATCAGTGTTAACTTGAGAGATGTCTATGCCCGGAGTATCATGGAGATGCTTCGATTAAAAGGCAGAGAAAGAGCAAGTACTAGGAGCAGTGGAGGAGATGATTTCTGGTTTTGAATTCACTTTCAGTTTATTTACAAAAGCCTGTGTAATACTAACTTGATTGATAAAGCCTTGATATGGATGTCTGTACACTGCTGATGAGTCTCTGTTGAGTACCACCTGTGTTCATTTGGTTCATACGTTGCTTGATCTACTAGAATAGTTCACATCCCCCAAAACAGCAACACTTCGTTTTTTCACATTTGAGTCTCAAAAATATCCATTTAACGCAACCAGGCCAATATACACATGTCTGAATTGTCAAATACCAAATAATATTGCAGTGCATACAACAAAGTTAAATGTTTTACGCATCACTAACGTTTAGAATCTTTTGCACCACTAATTCTAAAAGACGGGAGTTAAACTGCATAGCCCAGAGAAAAGATAAGTGAACATTTAAGAACACACTGGACAACTTTGCCATTTAAAGATACTCTCCAAGTAAATAAATCCCTCCTTTCTCCATCAGTTAAAACTGTTGAATATAACAATTCTCTTTTCAAGAGAAAAGCCTGATTTGATGGTCATAGACTGAGTCCCTATCTTTCCTCTGGTGCAGATGACCAATCACAAATGGACTGAGCTCTGTATTCCATCATTACAGTTGGAGGTAGAAACCCAAAACTGCTTAGACTGCGGTAGAAGATTGCTACCCAAAGGCTTCGAGAGTTGTGCATCTTCATCCTCCCCACTGAGTGCATATGTGCAGTATAAAGGCGGTATCTCTTAGTATTCCATGGAAACTAGATGGTCTTTAAAAAATCTCTTTATTTATGTAGTATTCAAGTTATGTCCTTAAAATCATGACTTTGTAAGTAAAGGTGAAGTAGTGAACATCCTAAATGTATATACACTGAAATTATTAAATAGTCTTATTTCATAATATGAGAATGATATGTTGAATGATACCACTGGGTGAACTTGACGATCTTTTATTTGTTAACAAAAAATATTATGGATAGCTTTCTGACTGTTGGGGTAAATAGCAAATGTTCAAACTTTACACGCATTTTGACAGTCATTCATGATAATAATAAAATTTCTAGTCAGTTTGTTATATAATTAAAGCCAATAGCTCTACCTAAGCCTAAGAATTAGTTTATGATTTCCAATATTCCAGTAAATGAGGTTTTTAAAACTAAGAATAATTCAGATTTATCACTTTCATACCTGCCTTCTTAATGGGTATAACAGTGTCCCCAATGGGATAAAAATTGTTTCTTGGTGGGGGGACAAAAATATCTTACTCTTTTTATTCATAAAATAAATATACATGCAATACATAAACAGATATAGAGTATATCTATGGTATTAAATTTTCATGGGATGGGAAAGTAGAAAAAAAGAGCCCCTTTCCAGAGTTGCGCTATGATAAGAAATAAACATTGAGAAAGACAAATTTAATATATGTACCATACTTTATTAAATCTATTTAAGATACCCTATTATATTATGAACTACAAAGAAGGAAAGGAGGAAGAGAGGAAAGACAAAATAAAAAGAAAGAAAAGGAAAGAAAGAACAAAAGAAAGTCCAATCAATTGTAAGATGCCATTGATTGTAAAATGTGTCCAGATTTTGGACATGTAAAAATTTAAAACATGCATCTTAAAATCAATGAAATATCATATACGCTACCTCTAGTTTTCTGGTATGCATGCTTAACTTCTAAAAACATCTTCATTGATAACATGAGTTTTAGATTGTATGCTAAAATCCTTTAATCCTCTTGGCTTGTTTCTACTTCTCCCAAATATTATGAAAGAGTTAAGAGATATGTGTAGTAGTAAATATTTTCCATCTTACACAGTTCCCAGGTGCTAGAGTATGGCACAGGGCCACTTGTCCTAATATAAATATGCCATCCACAATCTGAAGGGGAAATAGAGATTAGACACAGAAGGCAAACTTATCCTGACTTATCTAGAACTCCCTCCAGTAAGAGTTACTCTGATCCAGGACTGTGCTCTGTATTCATCATGTTTTATGTCACTGTATCCTCAAAATATTCCTATTATATAATTACTATCGCTATACTCTTCTAGTTATATAGTTCATATATTTATCCATGCAACAAATATTTATTCAGGACCCATTTGTATGCTGGGCACTACAGATTCTTTGTTAAATCAGACCAAGCCCTATTCTCTTGTATTTAACATTCTATTCAAGGCTGTGAGGGGAACACAGACAACAAAGCTGAGGCACAAGAAGATGAAGTAACTTGGCCCAAATTCACACAGCCCATGCATGAGTGACAGAATCAGAGAATGAGTCCCAATCGGCTGGACCCTGAAACTGATACTCCTAAAAGGCATATGACAGATTTCATTATTCCCACACAACCTGTGCTTAGGGATTCCCTTCCCAGGCAGGCAAGCCAATTTCTCATGGGTGGAGAGGTTCAATATGCCTTAAGAAAAGTATCAGCTTATTCTCAAGGTGGAATGGAGCTTTTAAGGAACAGTTGTCACATCGTGTGGTCATTATTAGACAAAAAGAAATATTACCTTAAGAATAATAGTTGGAAAGTGAAAAAAATGAAAAAACTATATGTATTATACGTATATTTTTTCCTACCACAGAAGATTCTAAACATGTTCTCCAGAAACATGGTATGTTAGCTATAAAAATTTTGTTGAGATGTGGACATTTCAAAAGAAATTTTCAAATATCACTGCTTAGTCAACCTTGCCATTATATAAAATACTGGTGCATGTTCAACAAATTATACATATAAGCAGACCAAATTTAAGTAACAAATCAAGGCAGGAACTCTGTTAATCTTATATCCCAACATCTACAAAAACTGATGTTTGTCAAAAACCTAAGAATTATTGCTATAAAACAATATTTAATTTGTTTGGACATATAAATAATAGAATTATTGGCTTTAGGCTATTTAAAAAACACTAATTAAAAACATTTGAGTGCACAGAGGGAATGCTTAAGTACCTAAAAGAGCAATTTTAAGAAATGATTGAGGTATGTTTGGTAGAAGTGGCATCTTGTTCATGTTTTACTGGGTTTTTTTCCTATATATACACAGAATAGTGGCATTTATCATTTTAAAGCAAATTACTATAAAGCATAATGTATTAAATGCACAAAGAAGCTAATTGAGGTAGAAATCTCAGTGCTGTGTTTCAATGTGGAATTCTTGCTCTCATGAAAATCTTTTGACTAGCTCTTGCAAAAAATATACATGCTGGCCCAAGTTATCTAAGCAAAACATTATCATTGAGTAAGCTTACTGGTTTGACAAATATTTCCACTGATTCATTTTCTTAACATGAAAAGCCTGCTCTTTTGAAATATGAGCCATTAATATCTCTGCCTTATCAATCCTGCAATTCAGTCCAAGACGCTATCAGTTGGCAAATGATGTGTTCTAGTGCTTCCATTGGTGATTTCCCTTTGCAAAAGCACCCCGACTCCCGAACCTGTCTTCGAGTCATGCTGATATGTGGAATAAAAATGTCACCTAAGGAGAATTTTACTCACAAACTCCACTTGGCATTTGCTTACGTGGTGTTCTTTAGGGATAATGGGGTAACTGAGATGCTCACCATCTTCATGTCCTCTTTTGCATTGTGTTAAAATCACTCTCTTGCTTACGACCTCAACTCCATTGAGGTATTCAGTTGGTAAAACCCAAACCCTAACTAAATCCAGCCCAGTGCCTATTTGTGCTGTCCCTGCAGAGCTGATCGTGATTACAGAAAAAAACCAATGTGTGCTGACTGCTCTCATTTTACATTCATGCCTAAACCCCAAATGGGTTCTTAATGCTGCAAGGCAATCATACTGCAATTCCTGAAGCTATTCACTCTCTAGATAAATATAAACCTCTAACACCTCCTTTTGATTCCACTTTCACTCAGAAAATAGAATCAGTTAGAAAAGATTTTCCACAAGGGCCGGCACCCACATTTATCCACCTACCTCCATCTGTGCATATTCAATCTGCCTTTCCTTCTATCATGAGTTGAACTGTCCACTCTTCCCTCTAACTCTAGGACATTGCTTCAGAATGCCTTTCCCCTCTCCCTACTATACCATCTCTTTTCCCCCTCCTTAGTAGATCATTCCTATCATGAAAAAAACATAATTTAATTTTTTCCATCTTAAAAACAAAAGCAAACAAATGAACAAAAAACTTGAATCTACTTCATCCTCTGGGAAACACCCAATTCCTTGCTCTCCTCTATGGCAAAACTTCTTGAGAGCATTTTCTAGTCACTCTCTGCATTTCTATATTCACTTTTTTTTCCCTATTCTTTCTTGATAATCCACTCACATCAGTCTCCCACCACTACATCTCCTCTAAAGATGTTCTTCTCAAGGTCAGCCATTACCCTGTAATTGCTAAATCCAGTCATCAATTCTCAGAATTCATATTGCTTGATCCATCAGCAGCATTTACAAGGCTAATTATAGACTTCACTATAATTGAAAAACTTCCTTCACTTGACTTGCAGCCCATCCCACTCTCCTGATTTCCCTCCTACCTCATTGCCCATTCATCTTTTCTGGTTGAGAGGGTCAATCAGGGCTTAATCCTCAGGCCCCTCCTTCTCTCTATTTACATCACTACCTTGGCAACTCATCCTGTTTTATTGCTTGAATACCACTGATACTTGGTCAATTCCCCAATTTCTGTCTTCAGACTAGACCTCTCTTCTCACTTCTTGCATCTTCAGATTTGTGTGCATAACTGCCTATTCAATGTCTACACCTGAGCATCCAATGAATATCTCATGATTAGCACATTTAATACCAAATTATTGATATTATCCCAAAAACCTATGTCAGATCAAGTACTCTGAGAAGCTGAGGCCTAGACAGCTGATTACTGTAATTATGTGCAAGACATTTATTGTAGGGGGAAAAAGCCTGTGAAGAATAAAGAGGAGGAATCTAGAGAATATGGGAAGAACCTTCAAACCATGATGCTAATCTGACACCTGTGAAGAAGAGGGAGAGAAGAGGATTGGGTAAAAAGAGTCTCTGATTACAACCCAGTTCTAAGAAAATTTCAACAGAGTTGATGGAGAGTCCTGAGCAAAAGTAGCCCATTAAGGAGCCCCACCTCTTTTAGATATGGGACTCAGCTCAAGCCAACAGTCAACCATGCTGCCCTCAGGAGGAGATCTGAACGGTGGATTTTCACAGCCACCACAGTCAAGCCCTGGAAATGCACAGGTCTGCTTCGCCATGCACATCCAGAAGGAGCCCCTCCAGGGATTCCATGGGCCTCTCTTTCTGAATAAAAACTTAAAAAAAGGAGTCGGTAGATGAATTAGACTGTTCACTGTTGCTTTGCTCTCAGAATAGCAGCTGGTCGTCATCCTCTCCTTCCTCCTCTGTCCACAACACCCCACTCACAGCACATGATTTCCCCCAGTAAACCCTTACAGCCTAAAAAAGTTATAAAGAGAATTCTAATCTGCTTATACTTTTCTCTACCTCAAAGAAAAAGTGTATATCCTGAGAAACACTTTTATCATTATTGTGACTTAAGTGCACCATAATTAAGCATCTCTGCTGCACAGAGATGTCATTGCCATGTTACTTAATATTTTTTCCGAACAAAGAAATGGTATTAATAAATTGATATTGCACGGGGAAATTTCAAAACAATTTAAATCCCATTTTATTCATTTCTGAACTGGTAACATCATACTGACTATGACACTATTTTTTTTTTTTTTTCCGGTACGCAGGCCTCTCACTGTTGTGGCCTCTCCCGTTGCGGAGCACAGGCTCCGGAAGCGCAGGCCCAGTGGCCATGGCTCACAGGCCCAGCCGCTCCGCGGCATGTGGGATCCTCCCAGACCGGGCCACGAACCCATGTCCCCTGATCGGCAGGCGTACTCTCAACCACTGCGCCACCAGGGAAGCCCCTATGACACTATTTTAATGGGTACCATTAATAATCCAACGACTGAAAAATTCTTTCCTGTTTATATATTAATTTATGTAAAACCACTGAGGTAGATAAATACATTTAGCTTTCAACAACATGATGCAACTAAATCTGAAGTAACAAGAAGAATATGTTAACTTTTGGATTTCCTTTTCATGTTCTAAGTTGCGGGACATTTCTTCTAGTTGCATAAAAACCTTACTTTGGCTTCCTTAGAAAGTATATAGTCTAAGAGGTTTTATAAGTAACAGAAGATAATGGTAATGTGTGTATTTTCTACATTATTCTATCATTCCATACTCAAAGTATTTCCAAAGAAATAGTAGTTGAACTAAAGAAGTTTTAATAAGTTTGGTGCATACACACACACAGACTGAGAGAGAGAGGGAGAGAAAGAAAGAGAGGGAGAGAAAGAGGGAAAGAGAAAGAGAGCTAGAGAGAGAGATTGAGGAGTAAAAATTTAGGATAACAAATGTGATTTTTTTTTCAAGTTGAATACAAATTTTTTATTCTGGGTGCTTTTTAACATTTCTAACATCATAAATAGCAAAAAAAATATTGCAAAAACAATAAAAAATTTAAAATATATAATTTACATAAAACCATCAGGTAAGTATATGTCTTCATTATATATATTTTATTCATAATTTTGTTTATAGCTTTATTTTAGTATTTTTATGGTTCTAGTAATGTAAGTTGTATCCTTTATAAAAGCCTTGCAATATTCTTACTAGAAGTCAAGATAAAAGAATATCAAATCAAACTGACCAAGGATCTAAGTTATCCATGTACTGATTTTTGGTCAAAATACAGATTAGGATAATTTTCCTTTGGTGATTCAAACCTGAGACACTTGCCATTAGGCTGACATTTTTCCTTTCTTTTTTTTTTTTCAAGTGTATTCTTATTTTTTATTTATTTATTTTTTTAAACACCTTTATTGGAGTATAATTGCTTTACAATGTTGTGTTGGTTTCTGCTGTATAACGAAGTGAATAAGCTATATGTATACATACATCCCCATATCTCCTCTCCCTTGTGTCTCCCTCCCACCCTCCCTATTCCAGCCCTCTAGGTGGTCAAAAAGCACCGAGCTGATATCCCTGTGCTATGCGGCTGCTTCCCACTAGCTAGCTATTTTACATTTGGTAGTGTATATATGTCAGTGCTACTCTCTAACTTCGTCCCAGCGTGGCCTTCCCCCTCCCCGTGTCCTCAAGTCCATTCTCTATGTGTACGTCTTTATTCCTGTCGTGCCCCTAGGTTCTTCAGAACCATTTTTTTTCTTTTTTTTTAGATTCCATATATATGTGTTAGCATACGGTATTTGTTTTTCTCTTTCTGACTTACTTCACTCTGTATGACAGACTCTAGGTCCGTCCACCTCACTACAAATAATTCAATTTCGTTTCTTTTTATGGCTGACTTATATTCCATTGTATATATGTGCCACATCTTCTTTATCCATTCATCTGTTGATAGACACTTAGGTTGCTTCCATGTCCTGGCTATTGTAAATAGTGCTGCAATGAACATTGTGGTACATGACTCTTTTTGAATTATGGTTTTCTCAGGGATTATGCCCGGTAGTGGGATCGCTGGGTCATATGGTAGCTCTATTTTTAGATTTTTAAGGAACCTCCATACTGTTTTGCATAGTGGCTGTATCAATTTACATTCCCACCAACAGTGCAAGAGGGTTCCCTTTTCTCCACACCATCTCCAGCATTTATCGTTTGTAGATTTTTTGATGATGGCCATTCTGACTGGTGTGAGGTGATACCTCATCGTGGTTTGAATTTGCATTTCTCTAATGATTAGAGATGTTGAGCATCCTTTCATGTGTTTGTTGGCAATCTGTATATCTTCTTTGGAGAAATGTCTATTTAGGTCTTCTGCCCATTTTTGGATTGGATTGTTTGGGTTTTTTTTGATATTTAGCTGCATGAGCTGCTTGTATATTTTGGAGATTAATCCTTTGTCAGTTGCTTCATTTGCAAATATTTTCTCCCATTCTGAGGGTTGTCTTTTCTTCTTGTTTATGGTTTCCTTTGCTGTGCAAAAGCTTTTAAGTTTCATTAGGTCCCATTTGTTTATTTTTGTTTTTATTTCCATATCTCAAAGAGGTGGGTCAAAAAGGATCTTGCTGTGATTTATGTCATAGAGTGTTCTGCCTATGCTTTCCTCTAAGAGTTTTATAGTGTCTGGCCTTACATTTAGGTCTTTAATCTAGTTTGAATTTACTTTTGTGTATGGTGTTAGGAAGTTCTCTAATTTCATTCTTTACATGTAGATGTCCAGTTTTCCCAGTAAAACTTATTGAAGAGGCTGTCTTTTCTCCATTGTATACTCTTGCTTCCTTTATCAAAGATAAGGTGACCATATGTGTGTGAGTTTATATCCAGGCTTTCTAACCTGTTCCATTGATCTATATTTCTGTTTTTGTGCCAGTACCATACTGTCTTGATTACTGTAGCTTTGTAGTATTGTCTGAAGTCAGGGACCTGATTCCTCCAGCTCCATTTTTCTTTCTCATGATTGTTTTGGCTATTCAGGGTCTTTTGTGTTTTCCATACAACTTGTGAAATTTTTTGTCCTAGTTCTGTGAAAAATGCCATTGGTAGTTTGAGAGAGATTGCATTGAATCTGTAGATTGCTTTGGGTAGTATAGTCATTTTCACAATGTTGATTCTTCCAATCCAAGAACATGGTATATCTCTCCATCTGTTTGTAACAAACAAAGAAAACTACAGACCAATATCACTGATGAATATAGATGCAAAAATCCTCAACAAAATACCAGCAAACAGAATCCAACAGCACATTAAAAGGATCATATATCATGACAAAGTGGGGTTTATCCCAGGAATGCAAGGATTCTTCAATATATGCAAATCAATCAATGTGATACACCATATTAACAAATTGAAAAAGAAAAACCATATGATCATCTCAATAGACACAGAAAAAGCTCGACAAAATTCAACACCCATTTAGATAGAAACTCTCCAGAAAGTACGCATAGAGAGAAGTTACCTCAACATAATAAAGGCCATATATGACAAACCACAGCCAACATCATCTCAATGGTGAAAAACTGAAACCATTTCATCTAAAATCAGGAACAAGACAAGGATGCCCACTCTCACCACTCTTATTCAACATAGTTTTGGAAGTTTTAGCCACAGCAATCAGAGAAGAAAAAGAAATAAAAGGAATCCAAATAGTAAAAGAAGTAAAGCTGTCACTGTTTGCAGATGACATGATGCTATACACAGAGAATCCTAAAGATGCTACCAGAAAACTGCTAAAGCTAATCCATGAATTTGGTAAAGTAGGAGGGTACAAAGTTAATGCACAGAAATCTCTTGCATTCCTATACACTAATGATGAAAAATCTGAAAGAGAAATTAATGAAACATTTCCATTTACCGTTGCAACAAAAAGAATAAAATACCTAGGAATAAACCTACCTAAGGAGACAAACAACCTGTATGCAGAAAACTATTAAGACACTGATGAAAGAAATTAAAGATGATACAAACAAATGTGATTTTGAAATTATGGGAGGGAAAATGTTCTTTGCAGTTGTCAGTAATAACCTCAATACTTCACACTGGATATGTAGATAGATTTTTCAGTCATCTATCTAAGGAAGAAAATCAAATCTTCCTTAAAAGGTAATTTCAGTTTCTCTAAACTAGGACAATTTTCCCAAAACCATGTCTTTATACATGTCTTTGCTGTATAGCAAATGTTTTATCTAAGTCTCTAATTATTATTGTCAACTAATTCTAAATGGTACATGTGAAAATAAAAGACAGTTACAGTTGCTATGGAAACTGTACTTTGTAGGAAATTCATTCAACAGGACTTGCTCCTCAAATTAAAATAATAATAACCTTTACATACAATAGAACCACCTTGACCACAAGCATCAGGAAAAGAAAGAATAAATGAATAAAAATGTAAAAATAAATGCCATTCTTTCCTACCTTTAGCTGGACTCATAGCTTCTTTCCTCACATGGACTAATTATTATTTTAAGATTTCAAACAAAGGAAAATAGCTACTCCCTACAGAAATCTCTATGTATAAGGGTGGAATTTCTATTTTTAAGTTCAGTGATATTTAACTTTGTAATAATAATTTTAAGAAGTCTATTATCGATGGTCATTTGACAAACTCTTTAATTTGTACTCTTCTACTCTCAATTTAAATTAAATATGCTATACAATTTTTCATACAGATTAATCGAATATGCTAAAGAAATAACTCAAAGAAACCAATTTGTTTGATTCCAAAATCCTCAGTACATAAATAGACTCTATCTCTCCACTTGGCATTCATCACGTTATCTTGTAAATTAATCTTCAGGGAAATATTAGCAGATATACTTGATTCAGTTAGCAAAATCATCTTTCTCACCCATTGCTGACATGTATTTTCTAGAACTGTTTTTCAGAGCACAGAGCAAGAGTTTTGCATTCAACTTCATATGATAGCCTTTTAAGGACATTGTACATATGCTGAGAGAGGGGTTAGGTAACAGGTACTTACATGAACAGGATATTTATTATCTAGAAACAAAAAAGAATTGGGACACAATTTGTCCAATCCACGTCAGAATTGGTCAGGACAGTATAATAGCAGACTTTTGCTACCTTCTTTCAAATTTCAAAGACTGGTAGACTTGTGAGTCAAAGAATGTGTTTTAAAACAAAACACACATCTTGGAGTCAAATAAAAGTAACTTTTATAAAACAAATGCTAGAGCCCTTTTGCATACTTGTATAGTATTCCTGTTATCATTTAAATATGAAAATAAGATCTCTTTTAAAAGTAATTACACAGGGGCTTCCCTGGTGGCGCAGTGGTTGAGAGTCCTCCTGCCGATGCAGGGGACACAGGTTCGTGCCCTGGTCCGGGAGGATCCCACATGCCGCGGAGCGGCTGGGCCCATGAGCCGTGGCCGCTGAGCCTGCGCGTCCGGAGCCTGTGCTCCGCAACGGGAGAGGCCACAACAGTGAGAGGCCCGCGTACCACAAAAAAAAAAAAAAAAGAAAAGTAATTATACAGCTCTTACTCCGAGATTTGGAAACAACTTGAATTATTTCAATGTACAGGGTGTGTTATTTTTTTTAAACTGCAGATCCAAAACCATTAATGGATGATGAAATAAGCTGATTGAGTTGTGACCACTCTTTTTTTAATGGAGTGGATGGAAGAAAATGGAATGGAGGTAGAATAGAATGGAATGAAATGCGTGGGATAGGATGTGAGATAGCATAACATAGACTAGACTAGAATTGAATATATTAAAGTACAACTCACAAGTTCCAAGCAAGAACTGCACACGTTGCAAAAAGCACTGCAGATTATGAGAACAGTGGCAAAGGGACATGGAGAGGATGTGCCGGAAGCACACATTGGCTAGAGAAGGATTACTTGATCTTATTCCTTCATTTCAAAAAAATTTTTTAAACTTCAAAATTGAAAACAATAATTGGAAATTTAGCAAACTGACTTGATAGTGCCCACAGTATTTTCAAGGAAAAAAGTTAATTTATCAATATAATTCCCTAATTTTCTATAACTGCTAATAAAAAACATATTTTGCCTTATTTAACTCATAAATTGGGACAAAAGAGAAAATAAAATGGCTCACACAACTTTCCAAAGAGTTATTCCTACAGTATGTATAGAAATGGAATATATGATTTTTAAATGAAATATTGGCTGACAAATTCAAAACTATACTTCTTAGTGATAACACAATATCTAGTATTTTTGTATAAAATTAATTAAACTTTTTATGTCATAATTAAATTTATTGCTTTTTCCAGGAAAAGTCTAAGAGAGATTGTGTTGAGAGACAGTTTTCCATGTAACTCTTACACTTCTGCATATCTTGCAAACAGAAGCACTGATAGCTTTGTTCTAGAATATCTTTTCAAGGATGTCTATACAACATGAAAGTTTAGAAAATAGAGGCATTGTCTCCCTTGAGACAGAAGTATATTTGTGTGATGCTCAAAATAATAAAGATAGTGTCTCCCTTTGAGTCAAAAGTTGGACATGTTTACTTGAAGGCTTTTAAAAGATTAGGGTTCTCTAAACTCAACTGTGACACACATCCACTGCACTGACCAAGTCCACCTCCATGTCACCCCCATGGGACGTGGGAAGCAAGAGAAACATGACATTCATGCTGCCTCGTTTGCCATGAGTAATAGAGTCCTTCAACTCTGTCCCAGGAGTCCCATGACTTTTGCCAGGATCTTTGAAACTATGGCATGCTGACTTTTTAGCTTACATAAAGGACAAAATCTCAGACACCTCACCATTCTTGACAGATTGTGAACTCAAAAGTGAATTTCATGATTTTCTAAATGTAAAGTAACCACAGTTGGCTGATATTTTCTATGTGGTATTTTGGTAATAAAAATCATGTATTTAACTGGCATTTAAAGCATTCTTTATGGGCTAAACTTTGGGGGTGGGGGGAAACTAGCAATTTTGTCAACATGCCAAACATGTGTGAAGGTTTCCAGAAGTATTATTGTTATGGCAAACAAGACCCAAAGTCATCACCCCATCTCCCACATGTTCCCCAAATATGTTGCATTCCATTGAGGAGGGCATTAATAACCAAAGGAGTTTGAATAAAATAAAATTAGAAACATATTTGCATCTTATTTCTCTGTCTCAAACTTTTAATCATTGCTCTACTGAAAAAAATAGAAAAACTTTTAGAAGATCTATTTGCTATTCAAAATCCTGCATCAATAATTGAGTTAAACTTCATACCTAAAGGGAATAAATATTACAATCCATTTAACATTACGGTTCATTACAATTATTAAAATTTGGTTCTTCATTTACATTGAAAAGTAATTGTCAGATATTAACATTTATTGTGATTTTGGATTAAAGAATATTTCACATTGCTAAACAGAGGAAATTGCTATTATCCGCAGCTTATTTAATTGAACCAGAATCTTCATCCTTGACTGAAATGGAGAAATGGAAAGGAAAAAACTCAATCAGGCATAAATGGCGTGCATAGCACTATCCTTGTGGGCTCTGAACTTCCAGACACACTTACACATTAAATGAAATATTTTCTAATTCATAAGGAGGTGGTTTGAAGATCTCTCTATGAGTTTGAAGATCTCTCTATAATTAGATATTAACAAAATATTTGACATGAAACTGATTTTGTAGAAAAGGCAAACCTTATCTAATACATATGTGTGTATATGTATGTAGGGGGAGATGTTTAGTTGGCTACCAAATAAAATGTAATTCTTACTACAGCTTCTTTAGTATTTAAAAACACTGATATAAGGAAACTATTCAGAGAAACAGAACTAATAGAATATATATATGTGAGATATATATATATATATATATATATCTCCAGTATGTATGTATATATAAAATAAGAAATAAGCTTATGCGACTGTAGAAGTTGACAAGTCCCAAGATCTGCAGTCAGCAATCTAGAGACCCAGGGGAGCCAATGGTGTAGTTCCAGTCTGAATGCCAGCAGGCTCAAGACCCAAGAAGAGCCAATGTTTCAGTTTGAGTTCAAAAGCAGGGTAACACCAATGGCCCAGTTCAAAGGCAGTCAAACAAAAGGAGTTCCCTCTTAGTCTTTTTGTTCTATTCAGGACTTCAACTGATTAGATGAGACACAAACACATTAGAGAGAGCAATCTGCTTTACTCAGTCTACCAATTCAAATGCAACCTCATCCAGAAACACCCTCACAGACACACCCAGGACAATGTTTGACCAAATACCTAGGCACGCCAGAGCCCAATCAAGTTGACACATAAAATTAACCATCACATATGTAAATAAGTGAAAAAACTGGAAACCCAGATACACAGAAATTTATCCAAGGTCACACAATAAGGGAGGGATCCAAGAGGCACCCCTTGCTTTACTTCACCTTAAAATGCCTAACTTTTCCTTTCCATTATTTTGCCTTAGAGCCAAATAGAAGTAGGTGTTTTCCAGTACTATAGTAATGGAAGGCATAAGGTAATATCACAAGTAAAGCATTTTTCCTTAAAAAGGATGCTCCTGAATCTCATAGTAATTACTTCTAGGATCACCAAAGAAAACTACAGCTGACATAAATTATAAGTCACCAAAGATATTCTTTCTCTAAAGCTATGATAGGAGTATGGCCACATAATTAGACAAAGCCCACCTATCTCCCTACCCACTCATACCATAATGTTAGTGCCATTTTCCCTAATCCACACCTGAGGTTAAGCTAAGCTGAACATGGACATGAGCTACTCAAGACAGAAAAACAAAGTTGGCACAAGTATTAACACTGAAAAGAAAAAGTGTGCTATAATGACTGTTTAAGCTTCACTGTTAGTCAGATTTATCTGATTCACCAACTTATTATTAATTTTTTTGATGGTCAACACTAGAACAGCTAGTTAGTGAATGCATTAGTCAGGGTTCTCCAGAGAAACAGAACAAACTCTGTGTGTGTGTGTGTGTGTGTGTGTGTGTGTGTGTGTGTGTGTACAGAGAGAGAAAGAGAGAGAGAGATTAAGTAATTGGCTGACACTGTTGCAGATACTGGCAAGTCCAAAATCTGCAGGATAGATCATAAGGCTGGAGAGCAAGGGAAGAGTTGCAGTTTGATCTGAAGGCAGTCTGCTGGCAGAATTCCCCCTTCCTTGGGGGAGGTCGGTCTTTTCTTAAGGCCTTCAATTGATGGAACTGAGGTCCATCCACATTATGGAGGACAATCTGCTTTACTCAAAGTAATGGAAATAAAAACAAAAATAAACAAATGGGACCTAATGAAACTTCAAAGCTTTTGCACAGCAAAGGAAGCCATAAACAAGACAAAAAGACAACCCTCAGAATGGCAGAAAATATTTGCAAACAAAGCAACTGACAGAGGATTAATCTCCAAACTATACAAACAGCTCATGCAGCTCAATATCAAAAAAACAAACAACCCAATCCAAAAATGTCAGAAGCCCTAAACAGACATTTCTCCAAAGAAGATATACAGATTGCCAACAAACACATGAAAAGATGCTTAACATCACTAATCATTAGAGAAATGCAAATCAAAACTACAGTGAAGTATCACCTCACACCAGTCAGAATGGCCATCATCAAAAAGTCTACAAACAATAAATACTGGAAAGGGTGTGGAGAAAAGGGAACCCTCTTGCACTGTTGGTGGGACTGTAAATTGATACAGCCACTATGGAGAACAGTATGGAGGCTCCTTAGAAAACTAAGAATAGAACTACCATATGACCCAGCAATCCCACTACCGGGCATATACCCTGAGAAAACCATAATTCAAAAAGAGTCATGTACCACAATGTTCATTGCAGCTCTATTTACAATAGCCAGGTCATGGAAGCAACCTAAATGTCCATCAACAGATGAATGGATAAAGAAGATGTGACACATGTATACAATGGAATATTACTCAGTCATAAAAAGAAATGAAATTGAGTTATTTGTAGTGAGGTGGATGGATCTAGAGTCTGTCATACAGAGTGAAGTCAGAAAGAGAAAAACAAATACCATATGCTAATACATATATATGGAATCTAAAAAAAAAATGGTTCTGAAGAACCTAGGGACAGAAGAGGAATAAAGACACAGACGTAGAGAATGGAGTTGAGGACACGGGGAGGGGGAAGGGTAAGGTGGACAAAGTGAGACAGTAGCACTGACATATATAGACTACCAAATGTAAAATAGATAGCTAGTGGGAAGCAGCTGCATGGCACAGGGAGATCAGCTCTGTGCCTTGTGACCACCTAGAGGGGTGGGATAAGGAGGGTGGGAGGGAGACGCAAGACGGAGGGGATATGGGGTATATGTATGCATATCGCTGATTCACTTTGTTATACAGCAGAAACTAACACAACACTGTAAAGCAGTTATACTCCAATTAAAATGTTAAAATAACTAACTAACTAAATAAATAAAATACAGAGGTAAGAAAGTTATAATTTCCATGAAATATAGAGGTTATCTAAAATTTCCTTCTAAATTACATTTTAATTATTAAAAATAAAATGGTCACATAAACTTTTAATCAAATTCTGCATCCACCCTGGATGTAATCATTTGATTCAAGATGGATTGTTTTGTCTCTCAGGCTTACTTGGTCTGTCTTTGTATCAGCACACTATAAAAGGCACTAGCTATATTTTGTTTGTATTAAAATAGATGTGTGTCCTCTAAAGGAACTTACAAAATAGTTACATGGATAAACATACATCAGTTTATTTTGACCTTTATATCTAAGAAGATACTCTTATTGTGCTATTTATTCACCACGATTGCAATCTCTCTGTTCAAAGATTCTCATCTATTTTCCTTCAGAGGAAAGCTGGAGTTCTGTCATCTCATTGGCTGTGTGAAGTTGATTAACATATGGTTTCTATATAGGAAGTATTTGCTTATCTGAAGGCAATTCTCTTTCAGAATCTATCACTTTTAGCTACTTATTTCCATGTCATTCTGTCAAAGGTTACGTTTCATTGTCTCAGGCAAAATGGAAACTCTAAACTGCCAACACATATAATACATTATCATTATGTCTTTACTATTCTTTTTTTCACTCTTTGTTTAAATAAATATTTCCAGCTAGATAATCTACCAGATTGAGGCTACCATGGAGAGGAATTTGGGAAGAAAACAAGAGAACAAACATCTGTACTAGATTTTTACTCATTTCCTCTTCAGTGCTTTGTAAAAATTGACTTCCCTTTCCACTGTTTCTTCCTGATTTTAGCTTTTTTTTTTTTTTTAACCAATGGCATCCACCTCCTTGGGAATCCCAGAATTATAAGCAGTAACAAATTAGCAAACCCTACTACTCAGGACACTGCTCAATTAGAGTATTCTCTCTTATCCTGCCCAAACCGAAGTTAATACTTTCTAAAGAAAGTAGAGACTAGTTGAGTAACAAGATGTCCAACCAATGGAATGAACAATATGCAATTTGCTAAGTAATTAATACAAGTTTAAATATGTAAGTAATAAATCATAACATGTGGGTATAGATAGTGTTTAATTCTATCATTTCCTAGAATGGGAAGGCTGAGCATTTGCAATTGCCCACTATTATAGCCCTTGGATTCCATAAGAACCTTAAATATAATAGAGGATAGCAGGGCAACAATACAGAAGGAATCTGAGCCCTTTAGTGATTTTATGATACAGAGCCATCTCTCCACTCTGCTGGACTTACCTCCATCTTGTGACAAGACAGAAAAACAAATTTTCCTCTCATTTGAGCTTCTGTACCTACTAGATATATCCTAGCCAATGAAGAAATTGGTACCTAGAAGTGGAATACAGCAATAACAAAACCTAAAATATGTAACACGCTTGTGGAAATTGGACAACACACAGTGAGGAAACAGCTACTGCAGGCTGGAGAGCTGTTGAACCTGACTATGGCATGACAAACCATTTGGTAAAATGGTCCTCCACTCTTGGAAAGTTGGTTCATGTATTTCCTGAATCTCAAGATCTAGGAAACACTGTTGGAATATTTCAGGGAATTGATTTATGTTGGCTACTTGTTGTTGCTTTTCACAGTGTACAGAAGGAATGAGATTAAACTAAGCAAGAATTAGCCAGTCCGCAAGCAGAGAAGGAACAGTTCTGCTAAGAGCAGTTTTCTAAGTACTAACAGCAGTAGATATTGACAGAGTCCAGTAACTCCAGGCTTTGGAAGATTGGAAAAGTCAACTGCATCTATAGCTTAAATAGAAGAAGATAAGGCTTGAGGGTGACCTTTCTTAGTCTTCTCACATTAAGGCTTCTGTCAGACAGTGAATGGGTTTCTAACTAACCAATGCTAAATTATTTCAGCTTAACCACTGAAAGAGTGATAGGCCAAGCATCGAGACCAGGAAATAAAGAAGAGATTCTTTGTCTTACTAACTATAGCCAGACAAGATCTTTGGTTACTGTGGTTACTTTTTCACATAACTGACAGAACCAAATAGACCGAATGGTCCATGTTTTTAAGGAAATTGTATTATAAAGGAACTCACAAGCCTGGCTTGCAAAAGCAAGTAATTACCAAACTTTAAAACAACCCAAGGGCTACCCTGGTGGCGCAGTGGTTAAGAATCTGCCTGCCACTGCAGGGGACACGTGCTCGAGCCCTGGCCTGGGAAGATCCCACATGCCACAGAGCAACTAAGCCCATGCACCACAACTACTGAGCCTGTGCTCTAAAGCCCGCAAGCCACAACTACTGAGCCTGCGTGCCATAACTACTGAAGCCCGCGTGCCTAGAGCCCATGCTCTGCAACAAGAGAAGCCACCACAATGAGAAGGCTGCGCACTGTAATGAAGAGTAGCCCCCGCTCACCACAACGAGAGAAAGCCCGTGCACAGCCCCGAAGACCCAACACAGCCAAAAACAAACAAATAAATAAATAAATTTATATATATTAAAAAAAACAAATATTCTAAATCAGCCTAGCAGAAAGGAATTTCTAATACTTCTCCAAATTTTCTCTAATGAGTATGTCATAATTCTATTGTCAAACAATAAATGAAAAGGATTTGCTTGAGTTTACTTCAGTAGCTATAAAAACTCAAAAATCACTGATATTTGGAAGCATTATTTATAGTAAATAGTAATTCCTTAAGGCTTTGCTTCAATAAAGCCAGAGGACAGCTATTCTTCAAGAAGCAAGTCTAGGAGAGGTAATACATACTAACAACCAAGCATATAAAATGTAATGTAAAAAATGCTCCAAGAAAAGTATGTAGGAAATGGTATGAGAGTTTTCTAAGTGAAGAAGTTGAAGGGAAGAGCTTCTTTTCAGAAGAAACAACATGAAGAAAATCAGGAAAAATGTGTATACATTAGGGGAAAACTAAAGATAAGATCAGAAACTAGCCAGGATGAGATTATAAAGAATCTAACATGTCTCGAAATGGGAGTCTGGGCTTTATTTTTTAAGCCAGTGTGTCCCAACACGCAATCAGCATATCAGTGACGGTACACAGAAAATTTTATGTGGAATATGACAATTTTGTAATTTTAATGATGATTTATTTTAATGAATATTATAAAAACATAACCAGAACATATAATGCTTATTTCATAAATATTAGTACTTAGGATGGCATTAAATTGGCTACTGCTATTGTAATCTACCAAATGTAGAAATAAAGGCTTCGTTCACATACACTTAGAAGTGTTTCACATTTTCAGTAATTAAACCGTCCATCACAACTATGTGGAAGCCATTACTAGATGATCAGTTACTAGATTGTGAAGTGTTCATTTCTATATAAACCGATCAATTCAAAATTTTCTGGAAGTAATGATAATTTTGACAAGGAAATTTTAAACCCTGATCAGGGCAATTAAATAGATGATACGAAGAAAAGAAAACAAAGAAAAATTATTTACCATCTGTCAAAATAAATGAATCCTGTGTATAGATTAATTCATACAGAAACATAAAAAGAAACAAAGATCATTCAGTTGGATACAGAAGGCACCTTTAAATGATCTAGCTCTCAAAAGCAATGCAAGGAAATTAAAGGACAGTGGCAAAGAGAAGTTACTTAACTGATTAGCTGGATTTTAAATACCATAAAGTTTCAATTGTCAACAAGAAGTTTCTATGTCAAATATCCATATGAAATGGAAATAGGAAGTAGGTCCCTAAACAGATAGAAATTTGACATCACGTAGGAAAACACGATTCTTCCAAATGACTAAACATTTCATAGAGAGAGGAAACAAATGTCTTAGCCATAATTCATTTAACTCAACATTTTGCTCATTTTTTTTGGTATAGATTGTATAGATCAGAATGAGATCTTACCTTGCCAATAAATTTCTTTATATTTTGACTGTACTAAAAATTTAAACTGAGAAGTTCCTGGTTGCAATTGTGCTCTCAGTTCTGTGAAAGCTTACAAATCTTCCAGTCTTAAGGGAATAAAGCCATATCATTTTAGGAATATGCAAAGCCAAGAAAATATCAGGGGAAAAGAGAATCCTCTCTTCTGAATTTAATTTTTGAAGGCTACAGATATAAATATATCTTTTAATTTACTACTCCAATAATGTGATGTAATGCAATTGTATATAATTGAATGTTCTCTGTATTCATGGAAATTAAGCGATATCTTAAAATGTTTAACTTGGAATTTATTTATACTGCTAGAAAATCTTTGCTGGGTTTCTGGATGAAGATGAGCATATGAGACCATTGCCACAGCAACCAAATCTGTAAATAATATTGTGTTAGTCACAGGGAACACAATGTATGCTGTTTTTAATATTTCTGCCTTTACCCTTTGTCACTGCTAATTTATGCACAAGCTAACTCTAAATTTAATATGGGAACATTGTCCTCTTTGAATTAAAAATTAAATATAATGCAATTCTTTTTCAAATAAACTTTTTCCAAGTTTATTCCACAAGAAGCTACTTAGTGACCTTTGCTGATTATGATAGTTATTAACACTGTTATTTGAGCTAGGAAATCTTCTTTGAGATGTAACTTGGTACATTGAAAAACAACAGCCTTGGAGTCAAGATAAATCTGGATTGTAATTATAATTTTGCTATGATGACATTTTTCCTCTTAAAATAGGAATAAAAATAGAATCATTTAGGTTTGTTGTGAAGAGTGGGGATAATGTACACAAAAGGCAGGGCATATAATAGATGCTCAGTATACAATATATTCTATGATATTGATGGAAATTTTAAAATATTGATGCATATTTTAAAAATCGTGAAACATTTCATTGGTGTTATGATTCTGTTTTATTGTTCTGATATAGAATTTATAAGTTTTGGACTAAAAATCCCATTTTTCTATTTTCTTTTTAAACCTGAATGGTCAGCATTGCTCCACTAGAAAAAAGAAACCACTCTCCAACTTCTTATGTTATCCCTATGGAACAATCACAAGTCCTATCTCTCCACGGGAACATAGTTTAGGCTGAGCCTATCAAGGCCCTTCCCTCATGGACATCACTATGGATGTATGAATCAAGCCCAACAGTCAGTACCTGAAAAGACTGCCTTTCCTCAGTGGAGCTGCCAATGTCAGAGGCTGTGAGTCTGCAACTGCTGGGGGCCATCTTGTCCACCTGGAGAAGATATCCTATAAGCAGGCTATTCCTAGGAGATACCGTTGGTTTGTTTCCAGGCCACCTCAATACAGGGAGTTACATGGATTTTTTGGTTTCCCAGTGCATATGAAAGCTTTGTTTACACTATACTGTAGTCTATTAAGTGTGCAATTGCATGTGTCTAAAAAAAAATGTAGTGCCTTAGTTAAAAAATACAAAACAAAAAAGTTACAGTAGTAACATCAAAGATCACAGATCAGCAAAACAAATATAATAATAATGAAAAAGTCTGAAATATTACAAGAATCACGAAAATATGACACAGAGTCACAAAGTGAGAAAATGCTATGGGGAAAATGGTGTCAATAGACTTGCTCTACGCAGGGTTGCCACAAACCTTCAATTTGTAAAAACGCAGTATCTGTGAAGCACAATAAAACAAGGTACGCCTGTACACAAGATGAAACCAAGCATGAGCTAGCAGAGCAGTCAGGGACAGTAACATAGTGCTTAGGGTATTTGAGGCCCATAATCTAGATTTTCCAATTACATTAGCCAATAAAGGCCTTTTTGCTTATCTTCTTTTGAGTTGAATTTCTGTCACTCACAATAGGACATGATTTTCTTTCTAAAAACTTTATTACTTTTCTTTTGACTTAGATTTACAGCCAACTTGGAATTAATGTTTATGTACGGTGTGACGTAGGGTGAGTGCAGGGTGGTTTCTTTATTTAAAAAAAAAATACATGATCGTTCAAAACCATTATTAAAAAGACCCCACTGTTCTGATATTTGTTGAACATCCAGCATTCATTAAGGCATGACTTTGCTTCTCTACTCCCTTCTTCAAGCTATGGGTCTAATTCGCCTATCTTGTGTCATTGCCATACTATCTTAATTACAATAGGTTTATAATAAATCTTGATATCATCTAGAGCAAGTCCACACATTTTGTTCCCCCTTAAGATTATCTAGGCTATTCTTGGAATTTTTTATATCCATATATTTTTTGGAATTGGCTTGTCAATTCCAATTTTTTCATTTCTTGGATTTAATGAGTATTACGTTGAATTAATGTATCAGTTAGGAGATCCATCCTTAAAATATTGATTTTTGAAATCCATGAACAATCTCTCCAATTATTTGGATCTTTTAAATATTTTTCTACCAATTTTCTTTTATTGTTTTCTAAGAGTAAGTCTTGTATTAGATTTACTCTTAGCTATTTTATGTTTCTGATGCATTTTATAAATACAATTGATTTTTGTATGTTGATCTTCTGTCCGGAAACCTTGCTACACTCACTCAGTAACTATACAATTTATTTTTCACTTTCTAAACTCATAATCATAGTACCTGCTAATAATGACAGTCTCATTCTTTCTCTTGAATACTTATATCTTTGATATCTTCTTTCTTTTCGATTACTGGCTAAAAACTCTTGTTCAGTATTAAATGGCAATGGTAATAGTACATATTCTCATCTTACTCTTTTCTTAAAATGAAAACCTAATTTTTTTCAAACGTTGGCTCCAGAGAGATACTACCTATGACATTCAAAATAAAAGGGAAATGATTTAAGGAAAATATTATGGGGAGAGTGTGAAGGAAAAGGAGTGGAACACATTTAAAAAAAAAAAAAAGAAGGAAGAAAGAACATAGAACCAATTTAGATTTGGTGTAATTAGAAGTCAACAATTTAAAAAGTCATTGCCAGTTCTCTTGAACATTTTGGTTCAAGTATTAGTTTAGTATTAGTTCTCTTGAACTGATACTGAAAGTTATCAGTATCTCTTGAATACTGATAACTTTATAGTTGCCAGGCACAGTGATTTAGAAAACATAACATTTTTCCATGCAGCCTTTAGTCAACTGTTCCTAAGCAAAGATTTTTTGATCATTTCAATTACTACATTCCAGAATGCATAGCGGTGTCCATATAATCCATTCAAATAGGGTTATGGGCTTCCCTGGTGGCGCAGTGGTTGAGAGTCTGCCTGCCGGTGCAGGGGACACGGGTTCGTGCCCCGGTCCGGGAGGATCCCACATGCCGCGGAGCGGCTGCGCCCGTGGGCCATGGCCGCTGAGCCTGCGCGTCCGGAGCCTGTGCTCCGCAACGGGAGAAGCCACAAAAGTGAGAGACCCACGTACCAAAAAAAAAAAAAAAAATAGGGTAATTAAAATCACAAAATCAACCATTTTTCCTAATATTTTTCATCTTCTATGATCTGAATCTCATTTTCAACACTAAATTTTTAAACCACTCTATCTCTACCCAAATTAGGCTGAGTATCTGTGGTAGCCAGCTTCCCAGATGGTCACCAATGATCCTCTCCTCCTGGGTATCTACACATTTGAATAAGGCCGACCCACTCGCCTACCCACCCACATTAAATGAGGCTGATCTATGTAACCAGTAAGATATTTTAGGAATTGATGGTGTGTGACTCTCAGAGGTAAGTCATAAAAGGCATTGGTGCCTCCTCTTTTCTCTCTCCTTAAATCACTCACTTGGAGGGAAACCAACCACCAGATTGTAAGGAGAGTCAAGCAGCCCTATGGAGAGGCCAACGCTCTTGCCAAAAGCCACCACCAATTTGCCAGCCATGTGAGTCAACCATCTTGGATGTGGATCCTCCAGACCCACTTAAGCTTTCAGAAGACTCCAGCCCCATCCAACATTTTGACTGCAATTTTATGAGAGACTCTGAGCCAGAACCACACAGCTAAGCTGCTCCCTTCTTTCTGACACATGAATGAATGCTTACTGTTGTCTTAAGACACTAAGTTTTGAGGTAATTTGTTACAGAGCAACAGATAACTACTACAATATCCTTGCTATATCCTCCCATGTATACCAGTATTTCCTTTAACAAAACACTGTATTTTTCCATTTTTAATTGTATTTTTTCCCACAAACTTAAAGCTATGTGAGAATAGACAAGTGATCTCTTTTTCTTTTACAGTTATAAACCCAGGTTTAGCACAGTGGCTGTCTCTTAGTAGATGCTAAATAAATACATGTAGGGAGAAGGAAAAGAAGAAAGGTTAGAAGGTGGGAGGATAGGAAGAAGAGAGAAAGACACTTCTGTTTGACCAAAAGTCCTCAAGTTTTGAATCAACGAACATGGGTAGCCCTCGTATCTTTCCCACAAAAAGCATCAACCACTTCTTAAAGCAAATCTAACAGAAACCAAATGTGATTAACGTGAAGTTAATTCTAAAGTTGTTCTAAAATTAAGCCTCGATATTTTTATTTGTATTTTAAGAAACAATGATCTTTGTAGTTTAGTATAGAATCAAGTATGGTTTCCAAAAGAACCAAATGCCGAGACTAGATCAGGTGGTTCATGTTCCTTCCAAGAGAGTCCTTGTTAAGATCCCCATTATATAGAACTATGTCGTTAAATTATAGGGAGTTTTTGAATGTCACTCCTTGGAGGCCAGGGTTGTAACAGCAAGCAAATCAAAGATCTAAGGTATATAGAGTGTTGAGTGAAAAAAATAACTCTTCTAAAAGGAGATCAAAGGTTTCCCATATAACTTTAGTAAAATCAATGTTCTAAATGCTAATCAATAATAGATTATACATTTACGTTCCTTTTTATAACAAAATAACATTTATCTTATCACATAGTCATCTTCCTTACTTTTAAAAACAAATTTTACCATTGTGAAGTTGCACTTTGAACAGTTAAGTATGTATGGTTCTTCCTGTGTTTTAGTTAATTCCATTTCTGTCTGTAATATTCAGCATCAAATAGCCAAATTTTAAAGGAAGATTACCTTTTTCTAGAATAAAAAAGAGAAGTTTCAAACAATCAAAAACTAAACCCAACTAATCAGGAGCGCATTTAATTTGTAGCTTTGGGGACAAGTTTTTCTATGCTCTTCTTTCACTGTAAGCAACAATCCACATTAGATCTTAAAAGGATTGTAATCGCACCAAGTTCCAGCTAATATACCTGTGGAGTTCAAAGCAGTCCTGGAGTATAAACAATCTAAGAGCCAAGAAATGTGATTGCCATAGTGCTCTGACTTCATGAAAAACCCTTCTTTAAAAAAAATACGTTTTCCTGCAAGTTATGCTAATTCCATTTGTTTTTTATCCTCACTATTTTTATGTTACACCATTATCCAACATTTGATGTTCTGAATAATGCTTTCTATGGAGACAAAAAAATAAATATTTTAATACAATGGCTAGCTTTGCATTTGGCAGACAGGTGCAGTGGTCTATGGAATTTTTTAATGAGAATTTTATCATTATAAAAAGTAAGGGCAAAATAGCTGAATTATCTTTCCCATAGGAAACCTGACATTCTGCTCTGATTTTGTACAAATCCACACTTCTAACAACTCGCTTTGGGTGACTGAGATCTTTGCTATAACTCAGCTAATAATAGATATGAGTGGGGTATGTGAACACACCTCTGAAAATGAAAAGACCGTGGTCAAATGAAATAAGAATGTAAAAATAATTTTACTTCTCTTTTAGTTAATGTGCCCTTAACTAACATGTTTCCATAGTGTCTGTTTCTGTTTTTCTAACGAAGTGCTCTCCCATTATTTCCCTTTATATGTGAGATCTTTAGGGGAGAAATCAGGAAGGGGAAAAAAAAACTCCATTAGAGAACAGAAATAAAGATGGGAAAATAATTAAAATGCTTCTTTATTGTCTGAAAGTCTGAAAATTAATATTATAATTCTGCTAGTCACTTTGCTCTACTTGCTTTAGAGGAAGTTGTAACCTTATCTCTCTATATCATGACAAATTAAGACTCTCTGTTTTGATGAAGAAAAGCAATTTACATGCAAATAATGGTTCCAAAATATCAATCATACTTCCTGCTCACATCTAGTAATTAAAGAGATGACTTCTCCCTCTTCTATACCCTATAATACTTTTTTTGGTGGGTTGTTTTTAAATTTTTTGGCATTTTACATCCTCTCCTAAACTAAAATGTTTTTGACCTAATGACTTCCAAGGACTGAAGATAAACCCATCTCCTTACTTAATTGATTTCCCACTGGAATCCTGAAAATTTGTTTTTAACCCTTCCCTAGACCATTTGATCTCCTGTATGTTTCTTGAATGCATCAAGCTTCTTCCCACCTCAGGGCCTTTGTATGTAATATTCTCCTGGCCCTCATTCAAGGGTCTCCTTCTCAATGAAGCCTTTTCCGGCTTCACTGTCTAAAAGTGCACACTCTCCCTTCCCCCCACCCCACCCCAGCACTCATTACTCCCATTTCTTGCTTTATTATTCTTTTTGGCACTTCACTTATTGTAAGTTGTCATAATGTATTTTATTCACTTACCTGGCTAACGATCTGTATTCTACCAATGGAGGGTAAGCTCTTAGGGGCAGGGACTTTGTCAGTTTTGTTACATATGTTTCCTCAGTCCTTATAATAGTGCCTGACACATGGTAGGTGCCCAATTAATATTTGTTCTATGAATGAGGACCATGGAAGCACTAAAATGTTACAAGTAGTCCTGATATCTATGTGTCCTTCAATTTTCTCTGAACTAAATAATTAAAAGTACAACTATTATCACATGGGAGTTTGTGAGACTGTTTAATACTAAAATGCTTTTCTCACAGTAAAAAGTGTGGACTCTAAAATTCTCAAACAGAAATTACACTCTTAAATGTTTACAAGGACCAGGCATGTAAATAAGCTGAGGGATGTGGGCCAAGTGTGGACTGTAACTAAAGGGAGGCATGTCTAAAACAAATGAGGCATAAAAACAAACAAAAACAGGGCTTCCCTGGTGGCGCAGCGGTTGAGAGTCTGCTTGCCGATGCAGAGGACACGGGTTCGTGTCCTGGTCCGGGAAGATCCCACATGCCGCGGAGCGGCTAGGCCTGTGAGCCATGGCCTCTGGGGCTGCACGTCTGGAGCCTGTGCTCCGCGGCGGGAGAGGCCACAACAGTGAGAGGCCCGCATACTGCAAAAAACCAAACAAACAAAACAAAACAAAAAACAAAACAAAACCCAATAATAAATAAATAAATGAATATAAAATTATTATACCTAAAAAAAAAAAAAAAAAAAACAAGTGAGTCACAGCTGTTTAGCACCATCAGGTACTTCTCATGGGGCTTACTGCCCAGAGCTGCTAGACTGTCCATTTCTTTCAAGGGAAGTAGAAATTTGAATTTTCCCTTGAAATCTCCTGGTTCTTGAAAGTTAGCAACTACTAAGCCAATTGTGAGCTATGCCTGGTGGCCTGAATAACACTGCACAATTAAATGAAATCATATCCTCTCTCAATGTACAGATCACCTACTATCACCTACTCAGTCTGTCTGCTATTTTCACTTGAAAATTAGAAATGTTGACTTGTTGTTCATACAAACATGGAAAATAGAAAAGAGCAAATACTAAAGGGATATTTAAATAAGAAAGCAAACTCATTCATCTGAGAATTTTACTGACAATTTATAAAAAGAAGTTGAACAAACACAGTCATTTCTTGCTTAAAGACTATGTTTTAAAACCAATGGCACCAATAGATGTCATATATACATGAATAAGTTAGGAAAATTGTACAAATAATAAGCTATTGTGTGAATAAAGGGATGTGGTAAAATGCTGACTATAAGAATATGATCCAAGAAATTAAATAATTAATAACATTGCCAGGCATCTTTTATCTTTGGATCAATCAGGTTAAGAACTAAAAGTATCCATATTATGCTAATTTCAGTAGGCAATTAAAAGAAAGGATATCAACCAAATAGAATTAAGGCTTCCATAGAAAAGAAAGCAAACAGAAAGTATAGCAAACTGGAATTCAAGCTACAAAAAAGGCACGAAACATACTAGGTGGTCTGCTAGGACAAAGAAACCAAACAGCCTAATAAAAAGAAAGAGACAAATGTAGCTACAAGGAATAACACAACTGGTGGAAAAAAGTTTTCTACATGTGAAAATAAAAAGAGGCACATTAACAAACGGCAACAGAGAAGAAACTGAAGCCATCCATGACATGAAACTTTACCTACTGACAAAGAAAAAAATATCTTATAGTAAAATAATACCTTTAAGTATATAAACCACTTTACTTAAATTTTCTCCTTTTAGCCTCATGAGAAATTAGGTAGATAAATATTCCCATTTTGTATGTGAGCAAAAAAGTTTAAGTGGCTCGATGATTTTCCCAAAGTCTTCTAGCAATTTAAAGAGTCAGAGCTCAAACCCAAGACTTGTGTATATTATTTCATAATGCACATGAGTTAATTTTTTTCATATTGAATTTTTCAGACTCAATACTTGCTAAAGTAAGTATTGAAAATGTATCCCAAATCTCTCCTTCTAACCTAGACTCAGGCAACCATTTCCATTCTTTCTGATCCAGAAACTAACTACCTTGTAGGAGAAGCTATGTTACCATGGTGATTGGCTGCAGTACAGATTTATGATTTCCAGCCTCAGCTGGGCCTTCCTTGCAGCACAACAATCATTTTACTCATCACTAGTTGGCTCCTTATCCCATTTCTCAACACATAAACTAGAGCAGTTAACACTTTCCTCCCTCCTCAGCCCTCCCCGTCCTCTGCCTGCCCTATTTTCAGCAAATTAGTTCACCTTCTGCTCAGTTGGGACAATGGATGCTATTTGATATAAATTGTTCCTCCACTAAAAATATAGTTATCTTTCCCCTATCCTTGCATCTTGTTTTCCACCTACCTCAGAGGAAGAAGTGCAGCTGTTCTTTCCATCTATGCCTCCAATCTTTATTTTCCAAACTTATTCCTTTAACTAACAACTCCCTTTATATAAGCACCTTTCTCCTGTCTTACACATCTGTTCCATTTTCCTCCACTTTGCCTCCGTTTCAGCTGCCATCTCATTTTTCTCCTTTCTTTTAACACTGTTCTCATTGAACGGTAAACAACACTCCTGGCTCAGCTTCCTCACAGAGCATTGGACCTAGTAGCAGTTTAGCAAAACTTTCTCAAATAAGTAAAGGAATGAATAAGTGAACTTCTAGTTTTGGGTTCCCCAAAAAGATTTATGAGCAGACTCCTGTCTGAGAGAAGTGGTGATTAGAAAGCAACTTTGAAGCTCAAAAGGATTTCATGAAAGAAGCATCATTTACTGCTTTACTACTTGGGTTTTCAAACTGTCCATATTCTCCGTGCTGTCCTTCCTTTTACTCTCTCCACCATCACCACCCTCTCCCACCTCAAACTTCCATTCTGTACTCATCACACTGTATTATATTGTTATATTATCTGTTGCTGAATAACAATCAACCTCAAAGCTTAGTGGCTCAGCTGGACAATTCTTGTATGTGCTCCTGTATACAGTTGAGTAAGACGGTTATTGAAGGTTAGAAAAACTAAGGCAGAGCTGCAAGTCTACTTCTGACCTAGATCTTGTAGGTTATACAGCATCACTTCTGCTGTATTCTATTGGTTACAAGTGAGTTAAGGCCAGTCATAATTGAAAGGGAGGAAACTATACAAGGGCATGAACACTGGGAGGAAAAGTTCACTAGGAAACTATGCTAGATGAGAAACTATCTTTGGAGTCTGACTGCTACATATATTCAATTGTGTAAGTATATATCTTCTAAACTTAGCTATTAAAGTATAAGAATTGTGGTTTTGAGTGCCTGCCAAATAGTAAAGAATTGTTGAAGACATCAATATGTCAGTCATGCACCAAAAAGTGCAACTGACCAAATTTATATAAAACCATTTCTTGGTGTTCAAGACCATTTCAATTAGTAATGAAATTTATTGCATATGTAGAGCAGTAATGTTAAGTAAGCCTGTAAAGCAAATGATGTGGATTGAGCACAGTTTAGCAAACATTAATTGATACCAACCATAGGCCCAGCACCGTGCTTGCCACTGGACCCCAGGTGCCTGAAGAATGAATTACAGTCGGCCCTCGTGTCTGCAGGCTCCATATCACCATTTCAACCAACCACAAATTAATTTTTTGTTGCTTGATTCTGCAGGTGCCGAACCTGCATATGACGGAGGGCCAACTGTACTATTTTATATAAGGGACTTAAGCATCTGCAGGTTTTGGGCTCTGATAGGGTTCCTGGAACCAATTTTCCATAGATGCCAAGGGACAACTGTAAATACAAATTAACCCCTTAATATGTATATGCTTTCTGTTAGATCAATAAAATATTTATAATTGAAACACATCCACAACTTTAATCTTAAAAGTGAAAGTTTATTACTAAGATTATAGTAGAATCTAAAGTCAAAACCACACAGGGAATTAAGAAAGAAATACACAATCCCTCAGAATCTGTGGGGCATCCATCCATGGCAGATGCTCAAGTCCCATAGTCAGCCTTCCCTATCCTCTGTTCCATGGATCATGTAGTACTGTATGTGTTTATTGAAAAAAATCCACATGTAAGAGGTCCCCCACAGTTCACACCTCTGTTGTTCAAGGGTCAACTGTATATGTAGATGTCAGAGACGGAGAAAGAGAGAGAGAGAGTGTGCAAAAGAAAGGAACGGCAAATTCACATGCTTATACCTTCAGAAAACCTACATATTTACAGAATAATTATTCAGGAGAGATGCTTAAAGAAACCTTGTGAAACCTGACAAATTTTTAATCCATTTATCAAAAAAGATCATAGGGCTTTCAGGGCTTTTAAGACAACTAAAATGATAATGTAATATTAAGCAAAAAAAAAGGCTAATCTTAAGAACTTGATAAGTTACATAATAAACTATTAAAAACCAATATGGTTTCTAAATTCATATGAATATGCCATCAGCATATTTCCAATATGTATAATAAGCATAAGCTTAAACTACATTTTATGTTTTATAAATGTGTTACACAAAATCATATTCTCAGAAAGGATTTCCACTTGCTTGGAAATACTATTATTTGAAAGCTGAAAAGCCTGAGTATAATGTTATAGAAGAAACACCAGCTGGTAACCACACCATGCTATATTGAAATTTGCAAATGAAAACTGGAGAGGGAAGTAATATTCCCAGTGGTTGGTATGCTGAGATGATTGTGTTGCTACAAGAGAAAAAAATTAAATCTAATCTGTATATTAAAGCTAGACTGCATCATAAAAATATTTCACAAAATAATAATCATCTACATTTATCCTAAAAGGTTAAGTATTTAAAATGGAATTTATTCAAAATCTTACAAATATTCTAAAATAGAAATGTCACTTCAAGAAAAATAAAATGTCAAAAATTATTTACTTTCTTCACTTGTTCCCATCCCCTATAAAAAATTAAAATGTTTAAAATTACATTTGCCAATTTTTCATCACCAAGGTATTTCTGTGTTGCCTTTACTCTCTGGAATGCCCTTTGTTTATCTTTTTTCTTTCAGTCTCTCTCTTTCATTTCTAAAAGTTTAATAGGTTAATTGAATCTCCCTTAGCCACATCAAACCGCTTTGCATAACACATTAAAATACAGTCAGCGCTCTGTATCTGTGGGTTCTGCATCTGGAAATTCTAACAAGTTAGGATCAAAAATATTCAAAAAATTTTTCAGAAAGTTCCGGAAGGCAAACCTTAAATTTGCTGTGCTCTGGCAACTATTTGCATATCATTTACATTGTATTTACAACTATTTACATAGTATTTACATTGTATTAGGTATTATATGGAATCTAGAGATGATTTAAAGCATATGGGAGGATGTGTGTAGGTTATATGCAAATACTATGCCATTTTATATAAGGGACTTGAGTATCCACAGATTTTGTTATCCTACGGGGTCCTGGAACCAGTCTCCTGCAGATACCAAGGTATGACAATAATTGAATAGAGGGATACTTCAAAGATCTACTTTACTCAATCTAATTTAAATGGGTTATGACCCTGTAGCTTTGACAGCTTGTCACACAGTGCAAGTTAATAAAACGATAATTAAAATTGGGGGTATAAAACTAAGATTCCGAATTTTTATTTTTAATAAATACGTATGGTCCTTTTTTGTAAAATTTTATTCAGATATTTTAAATATGTGTGTTATCACCAGACATACATACAACAGATGATTAACCCTGATTTCAACAAATATTTCCTGACAGCGATTGGTATATTGTCTCTGTATGTATATTTGTCTGTTGATTATTGATTTTAACTACTTTTCTCTTTTTTATCAACTGTAGGTTGAGTCCATTTCTAACAGGACTCCTAACAATAATTTTCAGTAAAAATTGCAATAAATGCACATACCAAAATGACTGTTTATGTACTTACGTCCCTTTATCATGTCACTTACAATAAACAATTTGCTGAGTTTTTTCCCCCATTTCTAGTAGAGTAGCAACTAGCCTTATAATAAATTTAACATCTTTAATAAATACCCATTAACTTGATGGTGAGAATATGAATTTATTAATATTATGGCATTTATTTATTTTAAACAAAAGTTGCTTATAAATCATAGAGCCTCATCCAGTGATAAGTTTAATTTTGTCATATTTATAATCTCTGAATTTTTAATGTTTTAAGAACCCTTGTGTTTGATTAGAAGAAAGTCTAAGATTCTGATTAGACTGATTTTATTCTTCTGTTCTGTTGGGGCTGGGGGATAGGAGGAGGTGATTCTTATATATAATTAGAGCTGTGGGAGATATCTCTATAGCTCCAGCACCAACTGTTTTTGCCACCCTTCTGCTCCATTGACCTAGCTGATCTGTGGTCCATGCTGCTGCTGATTTTCTCTGACAGTTGACGTCTGTGCCCTTCTCTCTCCCTATGCCATAAGGAGGTTCTGTCCTTTTCTCATAGTCTGCTGTTTTAAAGAGGTCTCCCAGAGCAGGGCTTTAGGACACCTAATAACACAGTTCTTTTAACAAGGATTGCAGACCTGAGTGTTGGGCCAGATATGCCCTGTAAAGATATTTAGTGTGACTAGTGTTCAAACAAAAAAATAAACAATGAAGGTCTTTAATTGTGACATGTACCCTTCGTACCGCCAGCCCACCTCGCCACTCCATACTGTCATACATCTCTCCTGCTTCCTTCTTTGAGCCTCGAAGTATCCTCCTAGCAGCCCAAATGGTGGGGCCTCCCAGACAGCCAACAGCAAAGCAAAAATGTGGTTTGTAGAGTCAACAGTGCTGCTTAAACATCTATCTTTTTTTTAAGTGGGAATATTCACCACCAAGATCATCAGCCAATCATCTAAAGCTATAAAGCCTAAATTAAGTTGTGACAAAACATTTTAAACTTTCTGATCTTAGCCCTTTGTGGCTCCTGCTGCATTTTCATATGCAGCATTTCACTGCAAATACAAACTAGTTAATAAACACTGGTTCTTTTCAAGCTGGGTACATAATTCCTTTTTTTATGCTAGAATCTTTCGATAGTCAAAAGCACTGCAGAGTCTTAGCCTGTAATTTAGTTAAATGAATTCAAAACTCAATACTGCCCTTAGAGGATAGGGAAATGAAATAATACTCACAAAAATGATGGTTAAGCATAGTTATGAAGAAACTTGGCACCACTAAAGAACTATTCAGAAATCTGAGATTGAGAAGGATAATGATGTAAGACTAACAACTTGGATAGAAAATAAAGGCAATGAGTTCATTCTGAGAAGAAGTGGCTTATCTTGGGGTATTCTGAGTTTCTCATTAAAACAAATATCTCTGATTTCTTTCAATGGTTCCCAATGAAAATATGAAAATCACAGTGATGAAAATGTTACTGATTACACTGTGTTCTTAAAACCTAAAATTACCTATTGAAATGAAAGACGTTTCTGCTGGAGCAGCTATAAATGTAGCATTCACATAACCATAAGTAGCAATTAATCAAGAGTAAAAATTTTTTTTAAATTCTATCAGATAGCCATTTATTTCATATGATTGTATTAATATAAATACTACTGAATAACTTTTGTCATTTACACTAACAGCATCCACAACTTGTTTAGTTAGACTTAATACAGCAAATGTCTATGTGTCAGTTAATTAAATGACCATCACTAAATATGTAGAAATTGTTACAGGAACACAAAGAAAGGGTAAAGTGCCCTAGTATTTATTTAACACCTTCTGCTGAGTGTTTGGTGCTTTACCTAGCCTTTCATATTTAATTTTCACATTTTAATATGTTTTGTTGTTATTCAAAGATCTATTCTATAGATTAAAAAATAAGTCAGGTCCATGGAGTCAAGTAACTTTCTGAAGGCCATGCATCTTGTACATGATAGAACCTGTCTAATTCTAGACTCATAATTCTAACTATAGAGAAAAGAGGGAGTTTCTTCTCACCACAGTACTGACTTTCAAATAGCCGTGCCACCTCCTCAAAGTTCCCTTTGTTTTAGTACTTACAGGGCATAGTGATTATTATTCTACCTTAACGCTCTGCCATTGATAGTAGTCTTATCATTTTGCTTTTCCCCTCTTTGTCATCTTCTCCTTAATCGAATAGATCTATACAATTTTGAATCTGTTAAGCAGTACACATACACACAGTCGCTCCCATCAAAATAATTATCTGAATATCACAAGACAATCTTCTGAATATTTGAAACAGCATATAAAACACTGACCAGCTTAAACTAGTTTTGCCTAAATAAGTTGTCGATTAATCAAACTGCGAGTTCTTTTACAGAGACAGCACTGCACGTGTGCAAGACTGGAACCCACTTCTCCAGGATGACTCCGGAACCAAGAATCTTTAGTCTATGGAGAACTCTAAGAATAGAGGTGCTACCACAGGAGCCCTTTACAAAGAGAGAAGTCCTTCAGTAAGGAAACTCTTGGTTTCTAGCAGCACGTGTAGCTTATATGGACTGATTTGAGTGTAGACAATCAGCTTCCAAGTTTGAAATTCCCCGGACCCCTTTAATTTCTTCCTGAACCCTGAATCAGGGAGACAAATTTGAGAGCCTTGACTCCTGTCTCCTTGCCAGTTGACCTGGCAATAAATCTCACTCTTTTCTCAAAAGCCAATGTCATAGTACTGGCTTCTGTGTGTGTTGGGCAGTGAGCCCTTCCTTAGTAGATTGACAGGAGTCATACAAGCCTCATAAAAATATGATCCTCTTTAGATGTTCAGATTAGTTCGTTCAGAGATCCTTTATGCAAACAAAATAAATCTCATTATTAATTTGATATATCACATGATAATTTTTATAATTATTAAACATTTAATTACACTCGTTGCCCCAACGCCATTAAATTTTGTTATATTATCTACTACTCTCTGTATAACTAGTAAAAACTGTAATCATTATGTACATACCAGATTCATGTCTAGCTGTTTTTACTAAATTTGTAGTACAAATCTATGTTCTAATAGTAAACTGAAACCACCCCATTTATTTGAACAGGGAATTTCATTTATTTTTTTAAAGTTGACTAATTGTTAAATTATAAATAGATAGTTGTTAACTCGTTGGAGAAACAAATAGAAAATGTTAAAATTATGAGATTGGTCTATTTTATTAATCTTTTCAAAGAACCAGTTCTTTGTTTATGCCACAGTATTTAATATAACCAATTTATTTTTTTTTTAACAGTGAAAGCAGATTTATTCAGGGAAATACACACTCCATAGACAAAATGTGGGCTGTATCATAAGGCGAGAGGGCCCTGGGGTATCCAATTTATTTTTAACATATTGTTTTCTTTTAATTTATTTGTGTTTGTTTGTATTTTCTTTTTCTAACTTCTTGAGTTGGACATATAAGTCACTAATTTCTCAGCCTTTCTTCTCTTCTAATTTTCACATTTATGAAATCTTCCTTATCACTTAAGTTACATTCCATTCATTTTTAGCATAGGTTTTTTCATGTTTGTATGGATAGAAATGTCATCTAAATTCTAATTTTTTTCTTTGATCCCAAAAGGTGTTTTCTCATTTTTCCATAGAATGACTTGGGTGTGGCTATTATTTTTTAATTGATTTCCAATGTTATTTTGTTATGATCAGAGAATGTGATCAGCTTAAATTCAAGTTTTCAATCTTGGTTGAGATTTAGTTTGTTGCCTAGGATATGCTCTCTAATTATTATGCATAAAGTTTCAAACATACATCCATTAAATAGGTTAGTTAACGGTGTCATTGGCTCTTCACCATTTTCTTACTATTTTTTTTGCCAAGTTTATCTCTTAATTTTAAGAGATGTCTATTACAATTTCCCCACTATGACTGTGGATTTGTTTATTTCACCTTGTAATTCTATCAGATTTTTATTTTTATTTTCTTCTGTGTTTAGATACACACAGGTTCAGAATTGTATCTTCTTGTTATAACAATAAGTTGTTCCTTCTGTGATTGTGACTCTCTTTATCTCAAATAATGAAGTTTGCCTTAAAGTCTGTTTCATCTTATATAACTTGATGAAGTTATATCAACCTTATTCAATTTAATATTAACCTGACATTTATTCCTTATCCCTTTCCTTTAAAACTTTACTTGTTTTTATATTTTAGGCATGTCTTGAAAATAGTATAAAACTTGATATTGTTTTGTTTACTTTTATTTTAATCCAATCTGAAAATCTTTGCATATTAACTGGTAAATTAGAACATTTACATTGATTCTAATTGCTAATATATTCAGATGTGTTGCTATCATTTTTATTTGCTGTCTTCTATTTAACAAAATTTTTATTTTTTTTCTATTGGTTGCCATATTCTCCTCTTTTTTCTTCTGCTTGTATGAAAGTTATATTGTTACTTCTATTGTTTAATAAATGATCTTTAGTTTTTAGAGTACACACTAACAAAGTCCAAAATTAATCCATATACATTTCCTCACCCAAAATAAAACAAGGATTTTAGAAATAATTCTTTAGCTCAATTGACTACATTTCCATCTTCATTCACATAACTTCCATCCTTTTGTTACACTTCCAAATTAGTCATTAAAACTATTATTAGTTTTTACAAAAAATTACTACTTAAAATTACCTGATTGTTTACCAAATTTCTTTCTTATTACATTTTTCTTTCGGTGCTTAGGTTCCTTATTCACTAAGTAGTTATTTCTTTAGTCTTAGATAAAAACTCCATTTCACCTTCACTCTTGAATTTTTGTTTAGCAGGTAAAGGACTCTAATTTGGTAGCTATTTTCTCTCCACTCTTTGAAGATATTATGTTATTATTATCTGATCTCTGTTGGTTAAAGTTTGCTGTTAGTCTCATGGTTATTTCTTTGTAGGTTAATTGTTCTTATTTTTGCAAGATCTCAAGGTTTTTCTGTTTTCCTCTGATGTTTTGCAGCGGGTCAATAATATGTCTATGTATGGATTTAATGTTAATCACAATTGGGGTTTATTGGGCATTTCGGAACTGGTGGTACACATCACTGAAAAATCGTCAGCCAGTACATCTTTGATTATTGTCTTCCTAATCTCACAATTCTCCCTTTCCAGAATTCTTACCTTGAAACTTCTAATTCCTTTCTTTGAATTCTTTTCAACTAATTAACTCTTTGGCCTCATGCATTTTGATCATTTTATAAGATGTAGCTTTTAGTTCACGACCTCTCCTAGTTCTATATTTACTTTAACTCATCATTTAAAGTTTTACTTCAATGCCTCATATTTTACTTCTATAAGTTCTAATTTGACCTTTCTCGCATAGTCTTTTGTTTTGTTTTGTTTTGCTTTGGTTACTGTATTTTTTCCTTATGAGCTACATTCCTTAAAGGAATATAATTTAATTTCATCATTTTAAACATACAGACCAACCCCCACAGAAACCTCGCTGGCCAATATTTTCTGGTAGTATGAATTATCATTTTTGTATTCAAAAATTTGTAGAGTATACATATGTCTCAATGCAATGTTTTTTTCCGCTAATGTCTAAATAAGGAAATTTTTGTTTACATTTTATAAAACTCATTGCAACATTTTTTAACAAAATGACATTTGGAGAAAAGTCTTAAGCTATGGGCCAACTGTAATTGGTAAAATGTTAAAAATCAAAGTTAGATATTTTGAAAAATCAGGTCGAGTGTCAATGAAAGAAACATATGTCTTGAATATTGCCGGCACTAGGAGAAGCCTAATGTTTCCCAACATTAAAAAATGGGCATGTAAGCAGAGTTCTAGTTTATAAGAGATTTCATCCTAAAGCATTGATTCCATCACCTTTAGTGAAGATTTTTCAAAGCCTTCCTGTTCAGGAGTCTCTAGAACAGCATAAAAATGGTGGAGAACTTATAACTATTCCTCTTAACCTGATATTTTGCCTGACATGAATTCTTTATCACCCACTTGGCACTATCAACTTTTGCAACTGGTTCACAAAGTGATGACTTCAATGGTCTTCCCCTTCTCCCTCTGCTGGTCAAGTCCAACTTTTTAATCCTCTTGTTGAGTAACTACAATTAATTACTGAAAAATGTCTTGGTGTTCATTATAAATTGTGTCTGTATTTTTCTAAAAGATTTATTTATTGCTCTGTTTTTACTGTATTATATGAAAATACAGTGTTTAAGGTACAGCATGCAAACCATTTATGTTAGTGCATATGGAGCAACTATTAACAATCACATTAATTGTTTTGTAATCCTGAAGCAATGTTTTAAACATTTACATGCTAACGTGACAGTTTCTTTTACTTATATGTAAAGATTTTACAGTGCCTTAGCTACATTTTAGGAAATTTATTGGGAGTTTGGGAGTGACTTATAACACATGATAATTTTTCCCATTTGAATAATGGAAAAATTCATTTCTAGTTATCATTTTCCTGCAGAATATCTGCTTTTCAGAATTTTCAGACTGCTACTGTTAAGTAAGGGATACATGTAGGTTTTTCTTAATCGTGTCTTTCATTTTATTCATAATCTCAAGTTCTTAGGGAATTATCCTTATTATGTCTATATACTGACATTCAAGTTGAGTTAGATCATTGTATGGTTTTGGAGTATTTGTATTTGTGGTGTGTGTGTGTGTGAGAGGGAGAGAGAGAAGGAGGGAGGGAGAGAGGGAGGGAGAGAGAAAGAGAAAGGGAAAAGGGAAGGAGAAGGGGAAGAAGAAGACGAAAAGAAAGAGAAAGAAAGAGGGAGCTTTATTTTTGCAAGAAATTTTTTTCCTAATAAGAATCCTGCATGTCCTTACTTCTGGAAAGTCCCTCTAGAGAGGTTCTCTGTTTGCAACTGTTCTGGGCACCAGGGATATCACCAAGCTAGGACCAGCTTTATGTTACCATCTCAGTTTAGAGTTTTCCTCACCACCTAACGTATTATAAATTCAGATGCAACACGCTCCTCAGTGCTGACTTAGAATTTTTCTTTTTTACCGAACACTTTTTTTCCCCATGCAAAGTATCAGCAGGATTAAATTTCATGCTCTCTGGGGCAATGGATGGGAGTTTTTGTAGTCCTCTTTTCCAGAGATGGCTCAGCGAGATTTTTCAGATACACTTTTTTAAATTAATTTATTTGTTTATTTATTTTTGGCTGCATTGGGTCTTCGTTGCTGTGCGTGGGCTTTTTCTCTAGTTGCGGCGAGCGGGGGCTACTTTCTATCGCGGTGCGCAGGCTTCTCATTCCGGTGGCTTCTCTTGTTGCAGAGCACGGGCTCTAGGCATGCAGGCTTCAGTAGTTGTGGCTCGTGGGCTCTAGAGCACAGGCTCAGTAGTTGTGGCACATGGGCTTAGTTGCTCCGAGGCATGTGGGATCTTCCCCGACCAGGGTTCGAACCCATGTCCCCTGCATTGGCAGGCGGATTCTTAACCACTGCGCCACCAGGGAAGTCCCAGATACATTTATTAAGGCTCTGAATTCTCTCTCTCGATGGGTCTGAGGTCTTGTTTTATGCCCTTTTGTGAATGTTAAACTATCAATTCTTTTGCCACAAAAGGCTTATCTCTGGTCCCTGTAACTACTCAAGACTACCACCTTACCATCTACTGGTCCCATCAACCTAGATTTTAACTTCCCATGGTTTTCTACAAGAGTTATCATTTTTGCTTACTAAATCATGTATTTATGAAGTATATTTTGGATTTCTAAATCTTTGCAACGGGAAGCATTTACATATTAATCTGTGTCACAATGGTCCATTCCTACAACCAAACATTGATTGAAAAAGTTAAAATGATTTCTCTCAAAAAGCCCAGTTTTTAGGACTTTCTGCACCTTACCCTCCTTTTGAATTTATTAAAGCTGCTTTTCCCTTTCCTTCTTCCTGTCCATGTGGTTATTGTAGTATGCTGACTCCGTCTCAGGGGGCGCATAGGAGCAAGAATTTGATTGTATTCAAACAAGACCATGGTGGATTGCATTATGACTCACAACTATGAACTTCTCCTCACCCCATGGAGGAGAAAGTAACCTCCCCTGCCTAACTGATGTTTTGGTCAGCCATACCACATGACATACAATGGGATAAGAGCAAGTATAAGTTAAATACAATTACATAGTTTGTGTTGGCATCTCCTGTTCCTGATTCCTGCCACCGAGAAGGGCATGTCTTAGACAAAGCCATTAGAAAAGCAAAACTAAAGCTTCAGAACAACATCTACAATAAAACTATGTGGTTAAGTATCCCCAGCTCCCCAAAGCTGGAAAACCATGATAACCTAGTACCGTCAGTAACTGCTACAGGAGACAGTGAAGACAGGGAGTAGAGGGAAGGTCATCATTCTGATAACCCTAAAACAGAACAAGCCTCAAGCAGCAGCACATCTTCACGGCAATGGAAACCAAAGCTAGGAGGAGGTTTTGCAAGATCTCATGCAGAGGTGAGTACAAGAAAAACCATGATGGCGCTTGATAGTGCCACAGCAATCTGGGCAAGAGGAACTCTTGAAAATTGTAAATCAGAATAACTCTGCAAAGACAATGCTGTAGGGGGTAATTCCTGAAAACAAAATTCAAATTCGAGGGGCAAAGGAAAGAGAAGGTTTACATAAAATTAGAGAAGGGGAGCAGAAAAGGAAAAGCTGTATTTCTTTAATCACATTGAAAAACCACAGAAGGGGGAATTCCAGAGCATTAGAAATAGAAAAGGTATGTTGGGTGACCACTCTTCTCAAAGTATGGGAAGCTGCATTTCACTGTGAAGTATGCAGAAGAAAAGGATTACGATCAAATCCCACTCAAAGTTATTAGGAAAAGAGATTAAGAACAGAATAATGTTCCTACAACAAAAGCATGTCCAAAGCACATGCCCACAAAAAAGAGGTAGAAACTGCAACCTAATATTTCAAAACAAGCAATTTTTTAAATGATAAAAGCTATGAGAGAATAACATAAATCAGAATTATGAAAACAGAAATGGTGATTGTAGAAAGGGAAAATTTTAAAAAAGTAACAAAATTAGAATAATGGGTGAAACATTTCAGAAATGAAACTAAAAGGAACAGAAAAATGCATGAATATAATAGATAATGCTTTAAGAAAATTAAAGATTGAAAAGAGGAAATTACCCAAAAAAAGCAATAAAGGAAGACAAAAATGGCCAAGAGAAAGTGACAGATACAGAAGGTAGGCAAACAGGATAAAATATACATCAATGTTAAAAGTAAAAAACCATAATAATGAAACAGAACTGATTTGAGGTAAGTTTCCAGAAATAAAAGATATATTGATATCTTTATATATTATTCAATATATTAAGTATATATAGAAGGTACACACTTGATAAAATAGTCACAGAATGGTCAACACCAAGACATATTCTCAAATAGCCGTTCTCAAACTGTGCTCTGCAGATCCTGGGGAACCTACAAAAACCTTTCAAGAGGCACACAAATATCACTATTTTGATATTTGCACTAACAAGAAAGCAACAGGGAGTAACTATACTGCCTTGTAAAAGCAATGATGGGTAAAACTCTTACCATGAGTAAAAACTGGTACTAAACTGTATTCTTCATTAACACTAATGCAGAAAAAAAAAAAGTTAGATTCATTTTAAGAAGTTTCTTGATAAAGCAATAAAAATTGATTTTTTTAAAAAAATTTGACCCTTACAATGTTATATGAGGAACTGGGGAGTATGTATAAAGCATTTCTGCAGCATACCAAAATAAGACGGTGTGTCTTAAGGAAAAACACTTGGGCATTGCTTGAGCTACAATCTGAACTAGTCACTTTTTACATAGAACACCATTTTTATTGCAAATAACAACTTACAGACAAAGTTATGGTTATTAAGGTTTGGGTATTTGACAGAAATTTTTCCAGAAAATAAATGAGGTGAAGAAAATTACTGATATTCTTTATCAGTGATAAAATTTGAACTTTCAAAAGAAAATTAGAATTTTGGAAAAAACTTGTATTTACGACTATAAGTTACAGCTTTCCAATACTCAAAGACTTTTATGATAAGATCAATAGTAATATTAATAAATGTGATGCTTTGATACTATATAGTGAAATATGTCAATATTCAAAAGGTCTGCATAACTCAGTGAACCCATAGTTTCCAAGAGACTAATACATACATGATGCTAGAGAAAAGATCTATTCAAAGTGCATAACAGGGGGGGCTTCCCTGGTGGCACAGTAGTTGAGAGTCCTCCTGCCGATGCAGGGGACATGGGTTCGTGCCCCGGTCTGGGAAGATCCCACATGCCGCAGAGCGGCTAGGCCCGTGAGCCATGGCCACTGAGCCTGTGCATCCGGAGCCTGTGCTCCACAATGGGAGAGGCCACAACAGGGAGAGGCCTGCGTACCGCAAAAAAAACAAAAACAAAGTGCATAACAGATAAATGGATTTTAATGTAGCCATGTCTCAAAAGTTCACTGTTATGATTTCAAATTCCACATTGCAACAAATCTTTAAGAAACTGTCATTTGTCAAAACTTGGCGTAGCATCAAAGAAGAACATCTGCAATTATCTGAAAACACTATTAAAATACTCCTCCATTTTCACCTACGTATTTGTGTGAAGCCAGATTCTCTTAACCCAAACAACATATTTCAAAAGATTGAATATACCAGGTATGAGAATCTAACTTTCTTCTATTAAGCCAGACATTAAGAGATTTGTAAAAATATAAAGTAATCATTTTTACTATTTTTCAATTTAGAAAAATATATTATTTTTTCACTTAACGTATATTAGGCTCTTAAATATAACTGGTATACTATTGTTATTTTAAATGATTTAACAAATAACTTTTTTAATTTCTCAGTTTTAATTTTTAGTAAGGTAAATATCACTAGATGTACTACACATAAGTGAAAGGTTTAGGGAATCCAAAAGGGAACACTCTTGCACTGCTGGTGGGAATGTGAATTGGTTCAGCCACTATGGAGAACAGTATGGAGGTTCCTTAAAAAACTAAGAATAGAACTACCTTATGACCCAGCAATCCCACTACTGGGCATATACCCTGAGAAAACCATAATTCAAAAAGAGTCATGTATCAAAATGTTCATTGCAGCTCTATTTACAATAGCCCAGAGATGGAAACAACCTAAATGTCCATCAACAGATGAATGGATAAAGAAGATGTGGCACATATATACAATGGAATATTACTGAGCCATAAAAAGAAATGAAATTGAGCTATTTGTAATGAGGTGGATAGACCTAGAGTCTGTCATACAGAGTGAAGTAAGTCAGAAAGAGAAAGACAAATACCGTATGCTAACACATATATATGGAATTTAAGAAAAAAAAAATGTCATGAAGAACCTAGGGGTAAGACAGGAATAAAGCCACAGACCTACTAGAGAACGGACTTGAGGATATGGGGGGCGGGGAAGGGTGAGCTGTGACAGGGCGAGAGAGAGGCATGGACATATATACACTACCAAATGTAAGGTAGATAGCTAGTGGGAAGCAGCCACATAGCACAGGGAGATCAGCTCGGTGCTTTGTGACTGGCTGGAGGGGTGGGATGGGGAGGGTGGGAGGGAGGGAGACGCAAGAGGGAAGAGATATGGGAACATATGTATATGTATAACTGATTCACTTTGTTACAAAGCAGAAACTAACACACCATTGTAAAGCAATTATACCCCAATAAAAATGTTAAAAAAATTTTTTTTAATTAAAAAAAATTAAAAAAAAAAAGCTTTGGGGAATCCTCAATAGTTTTTAAAACTGTAAGAAGTTCCTGAGACCAAAACTACTCAAGAATCCCTATTCTAGGAAAAATGTCAACCTCTGGAGAAAAGGAAAAGTTAGTTTATCATTAAACTTTTCAACAGCAATTCTTTAGGCTAAAAAAGAATATAAAAACATATTTAAAATATTCACGAGAGCAAAATATGAGCCAAGATTTTATATCTGGTCAAACTGACCCCCAAATATAAAGACTGTAGACAAAGTGTTAAGAATGTAAAATAACAGGAAATAATGTTTCCGTGAGTCGTCCCTGAGGAATCTGTAACAGAAATTTCAGACAATCAAAAAGACTGATGAACTCTACCTTTCAGCAATAGTATCAAACACCTATGGCATAGGGGCAGGACAGGAATAAAGATGCAGACGTAGAGAATGGACTTGAGGATATGGGGAGGGGGAAGGGTAAGCTGGGACAAAGTGAGAGAGTGGCATGGACATATATACACTATCAAATGTAAAATAGATAGCTAGTGGGAAGCAGCCGCATAGCACAGGGAGATCAGCTTGGTGCTTTGTGACCACCTAGAGGGGTGGGATAGGGAGGGTGGGAGGGAGACGCAAGAGGGAGGGGATATGGGGATATATGTATACATATAGCTGATTCACTTTGTTATACAGTGGAAACTAACACACCATTGTAAAGCAATTATACTCCAATAAAGATGTTAAAAAAAAATTTACCTTTAGAATTTTTACTAAGTGATTATTGTGAAGGGGCAATTATCATATATAATGTATATATGCTCTGAGAATATAGATACGTTACAACTACCCAAAAATGGGTGACAGGGCAAGAAAGGGGAATATATTAAAAAGTAAAATGATAAAAAAAAAAAAAGTAAAATGAATTCAGTGATTGCTTAAATATTAACTTGGATTAGGTATTAACTTGGATGTTAGCTGGGAGTAAAAAGATATTACCTCAAATAAGATATGGAGGGAAGAAAGAGAATTTACTAGATAATTTCAGTATTGCTCATAGTAGGTAAGCATCGGACAATAGGAAGAGAGAGAGATGGGGACTTGGGGAGCAGGAAGAGGGACAAAGGGAGAGAAAAAGAAAAATTAGGGTGTTATATAAAGATATTAGTATAAAGGTAATTATTAGAGAAAACTATTCAAACCTTCCTAAAGTATAAAAAGATATATACTCCAAAAGAGAGAAGAGTAAATAAACCACCCAATGAAAGACGAGTCATGTAAAATGAAGCTACCTGGCAGAACAGAGGCCAAATGTTTACCATATCAGTAAATATAAATGAACCTAACTCATCTCTTAAAGAGAAATAGAAGAAGATTTTGATTAGTTAACAAAACAAAATCCAATACTCTACCGACATTCCTGACCATTCAGCCTTCCTTGAACTTGCCCGGCACTTTCACAACTTGGTGCCTTAGTTCGTGCCCTTTCCAATCCCTTTGTCTATAAAAATTCTATTGAGTTTTCTATTGAGTAATGCTACTTCTTCCATGAAGCCCTTTGTAATTGCTTTAGTCAGAAATTAGTCTCAAAACATCTTTGTACATTTATTAAAGTAGTTAACTAAATCTGGCATGTTGTAGACAGTTGTTTATATACTTTCTTCCCCACTAGAATATGAACCCCTTACAGACAGGAACAAATGAATGGGATATTAGAGAACCTCAATTACTGAATGAATGAACTGAAGACAGAAGGACATGCCATTCATTTAATTATATCACTATAGAATTTGTCTAATTATCTATAACTATATTTGTAATTATAACTGATTTCTTCCTTTTAAATTTTAAATTCACTTACATCATTTTAGGTTGCCTCTAGACATTTAATTAAAATTCTACCTCCCTAGATAGTTATTGCTTCTAGATTGTTAAATGTTTATAAATAGATCTGCCCATTTTGGAAACTCTCCTCTCACAATTGTGAAAGTTTCTGAATTAATGAACACTTTTTATGGCATGTTTTTTCATATATGCTAGCAAGCTTAAATCTTTAACTCTTTTGTGTTTTTCTTGCTTCCTCATTCCCAATTCTGGTTTTTTGTTAGTAGTTTTCAACATTTTGGATTTGTTCATGTACATTTTTTATACTAGAATATTTGATGCAAAAGTTGAAGGGATTAAAACACACAAGTCGGCAATGACTACAATATAATGACTATTACAACTAACCATGTCTCACAGTGTTATGAAACCATCTTACTGTTATTCCATTATTCACTTGACTGCCCATGAATACAGTGTTAGTTGAACTCTTTTATATGTATAACCGTGTCTCCCAGTGCCTATAAAATTATCTTACTTTTATTTCATTATTCACTTAGTCGTCCTTCAACACACTGTTACTTTTTGAATAGAACTATTTACTGACTTTTATATATGTATAAGTGAAATTTCCTAAATGCTCTAGTAAGCAATCAATCTTTCTTTGGTATCAGCTATGCCTTTTACCTATTCCACCCAGCAACTACTACCTCAAGATCCAGTGCTTTAAATGATCTACCTAGCTCAAAAACAAAATCTACTTTACTATGGGTGTAAGAATATGTTTGTTCAGTGTGGCGAAAAATTAAATTTACAGATTCATCAGAATATGAGAGTCACTTTACCTCAAGACATCGTAATATTTTCCATGTTAGCCTTCATTTTCGTAGGCTGGCTAATTATGTCCCTGGATACAGACGATCCCCTGGATACCACTCAATCTTTATGTAAAATTGTATTTATCCACTCAGCACAGTTTTTATGAAGGAGACATCAACTTTCAAGAACTGGGAAGGGTCTGAGATTTTACCCCACTTGCAAGCTAACAATTTAGTTTGCCACAGTGTTATGTGGCAAGAAGTGTCATGCTGACAGAAGACATGAGATTCCTGGGTCAAAGACAAAGGACTTTATTATGCATAGCACAGCAACATGAGCTTCAGCATACCTGCCCCAGCCCCCAAAAGGTAACGGGAAGGGCTAGATGCACATCCACACACGGTGGATTGCATTGCACGAGAGAGGCCAAGGATCCCAGTACTTTCTGAGTGAGCAGCAAACAAGCCAATCCTCTCTTGGAAGAGCATCTAGTTACACATAAACCATGCTGCAGTTACCTTGATCTACTCTGTAGTCTATGTGACTAGCTACAAAGACGGCTCAGTAACAGAAGATAGATAAGTCTTAAGATAATACTGACAGATCATATTCAGCAAAAACTTTCAGGTTTGCTCAGAGCCCATGGCTGACTGCATCAGTGAACACCACAAATCTAGTATTTCCATCTAAGACTGAGCCTAATCTTAGACCTGTATCCTGATTCTATTAATGATGACCTCATACCAAAAAATATTGCAACAAAGCAGAACTTTCTAAAGCAGATCAAAACTTGACCATACTCACAACCAGCAAGCTCTTTATTCTTGCTTATGTGCCAGTCTTCAGCTGCCTTTTATACAACTCTTGTTGCTTTCACATAACAATTGATGAAGTGTCATCAAAATCACAGATGTGCTTTGCCTGGGCGTCCTTTGTAGCCAAAAACATCTGCTACCACCCACTTCTCCATTTCTTCCTCTTTTGAACTGTCTGTCTCCAAATATTCAAATATTCCCTCAGAATTCAACTTTAACTTGCTTTCTTTTCTTTCAAATGCTTTCCCATATTCCCCACAAAATGTCATTAAATCTCATTAGAAAGTTTACGGATAAATCCATCTTTATAAAATGTATAGTTAACATTAAACAGATTTGAATCATAGTAATAAATTCCGTTCACCAAACATTTATCAAATGTCATTCAAGTCCCTGGAATATAAAGATAAAGACAAGGTTCTTGCCTTTAATAAGCTCACAAATTAGTAGGGAAAATTAACATGAGATTGAAGTTAATGCAATAACAGATGTATGCACAAGGTACAGAGTAATACTAAGGTATGAGTTAGGAAGACAACACAATGTGCATGACCTGAGCCACATATTAAAATAAGAGTAACAGTGTGTTAGACCAAGTGGGGAAGAATACCCCTGGTAAAACTAGTCATTTGTTTCTAAGGGTTAACATAAGTAAGCATCAGACCAGTAACTGTAAAATAGGCAATAATACTCCTCTTTAAAAATGTATTTTTTTTAAAAAGCCACCTGCAAAGAAGGTTACTAAATTCAAAATATTCTTTATTCAATGAATATTTTGGGGGTTCCCTCTGAATGTTAGGAACAATGGCAGGTATTCGAACATTAAAGCTATATTTATACACTAAAAATTAATAACTTTGGAATTAACAATTTAATTAATTTAGTCATTATACTATGTCCTTATTCATCAACTGAATTAATCAAATCTGAATTTTACTAATTGACCAGGAAACAGAGGTACAGTTTTAGAATTCTAGTGAGTGTGTATGTATTTTGTATACAAGTTATACATAATAACAAGTTATTATTATAACTTAACCAGCCAGGATGAATCATATGAAACGGCCACTGGCCATTCTAAGTGGTTCAGCCTAATTTTTTTTTTTTAATTCTATAGTGTAAAGAAGATCAGGTTCATATTCTGACAGGTTGAATTTGAATCTTGCAAAAAATACTTACAACCTGTGGAACTTTGGGCAAGTTACAAAACCTCCCTAATCCTCCATTTCATCATCTATAAAATAGGAAGAGCAGAATCAATCTGAAATAGTTATACTTGTGTTGACTGTATAAGGAAACCTCAACCACAGCACCCTAACTAAATAGGGGCTTTCTTTTTATCACATAACTAAAAATACAGAGGTTGTGAATCCAAGAGTGAAGCTGTAGTTTCATGAAGTTATCAATACATGGAAGAAGCTGCTTTCCAGAAGAGAAAGAGGAAGGCGTATAAAAGGCCAGGCCAGTGGCAGCCGGAAGGGAGAGGAGGGCAAAGTTTTGGAAAACAATCAAGGCATCAAATCTATAGAATTCTGATTAAATTAACTTGTTGTTATTCTTGTTCACCAGAGCAGTAGTTTTTGGTTTTGGACGACGCTACTTCCTAACAGCCTATTTAATGTCCCAGGTGACTCTTCTTGCTTCTCCAGTCTTACCATCCTTTTTCCCTCATGTTTTCAAAGTGTCTGCTGCACATCTAGGCAACGGGTCAGGTTTTAGATAAACACAAGGAAGGGTGAAGGGTGAAAATCGTCTCCTTGAAAGCTTTTGGGAAGAGATTCTGTTCCAGAGATTTCCACCTATATCTCATGGGTCGGAATTGTATCACATGGGCACATCTAGTTGCAGGAGGGGCTGGGAATTCTAGTATTTCACTTTCTAACCACTGTAATACACAAAGGTAAAGGAGAAAGGTATTAGAATAGATACTAAGTGAATCATACGTAAAGTGAGCCTTCAGTATCTGCCTTACTATCTTTCTGGATATCTAAAGATTAAGTGAGGAAAAATATGTGGAAATAATTAAGTACTTGGCAAATAGTACATTCTCAATAATTGAGAGTTGCCAACAATGATCATGATGATGATGTAATGCTGATAATGAAACAAAAGTTTAAATGCTGAGCATATGAATAATTGTACTAATTCAAGTGTGTATTTTTTTAATCCTGAATTCAATGATACCTTTATCCCGTAAATGACAAAGTCAAATCATCTCTAGTTACCTCACATCTATAACCTCATTGGGGTTGATGGGTGTATTTTTAGGCAGAAAAATCTCATGTTTGACTTCTTTCCAAAGTTTATTTTCTTGGAAAGTTTGAAGACCATCTGGGGAGTTATTTTGAGATATGAATATAAAAATCTGCTATTTTATTCATTTTGAATGCAGCACTTTTTAGCAGTCAGAATATTCCCACAAAAAAAGTAAATGAAAAGTTGGCAATATAAGTAACTTTTTAGAAACACCAAAAAAATGGATTGTGAATCAATTTGTTAGGGTTCACCTAACCTATATGCCTCTAGTGATGACTATCAACAAATTTTCAGCTCTCCATATCCTTTGGTCCTTGATCACCTGAGCATAATTTTTGAGGCACCTGGATATACCCAAATCATTTCATACACTTAAAACCACTTTGATCTTAATCATCTGACGGACTAGGTGTAGACACTGCAGAGGTCGGGGAGAGGCTAAGATGATGACTAAGATCAGTCTCTGCATTTAAGTCATCTTCTTGTAGGGCCAAGAGACACATAAGCAAATAATTGCAATACGATATAATTATGAAATAACAGAGGTACTAACAGAATGCTATGGAAACACTGAGGAGGGAGTAACTAGCTCTGCCTAGAGAATATGGGGAATTAAGAGCAAAGTCTTAAAGGATTGGTAAAATTTCCGAAGGTGGTAAAGAAAGAGAGGAGCATTTTATTTTAAAATAATTGCTTTACAATGCTGTGTTAGTTTCTGCTTTATAACAAAGTGAATCAGCCATACATATACATATGTCCCCATATCTCTTCCCTCTTGCGTCTCCCTCCCTCCCACCCTCCCCATCCCACCCCTCCAGGCGGTCACAAAGTGGCCAATAAATTAAAAGGCTAAAGACAATAAAGAGCCTGCTGTGTTAAAGGAATGTCACCCGGGTTGGTGCACCTGCAACAGAGGGGATATTACATGGTGCTCAATGGCAAATTAGACAGGTTCAGGTTTCAGGGCTGTGAATGACTCATGCTCTGTTACGGGGCCACCAGGAGCCATGGAAGCCTTTCAAGAGGTAGATGAAATGAATCAAGTTTGTGTTTTAATCTGCCGACTCTGTTGTGAGTGTGGAATTTGGCTCATAGGGCAAGAAGCTGGCTTCACGAAGAGAAATTGGCAGGCTCATAAAAGGTTCACTCAGTGGCAGTGAGGATAAACAGGAGGGCAAAGGTTTGAGAGAAAAAGAGAGCAAACCTATAAAATTCTGATTAAATTGATGTGGCTGTTTAATTGTTATTGTTGGTGGTTGTTGTTTACCATATTAACGGCTTGCTTTTGAATGAAGGTATTTTCTAACAGCCTACTTAAATAATTGACTCTGCTCTTAAATACATCTCTCCTCTCCCTTATTCTTCCACTTAACCGTTTCTTAACCTCATATGGAGATCCTGAGCATTCTCCACACTCATTTTTAGCCCTTAATTCCCTCTTAATGTTCTCATTCTCCTTTATTTTTTCCCCCTTCCCCACCACACAGACACCAGTATACACCCTAGGTTTGATGTTTAGGAAGTTCACTGGCAAAGTGTATCCCAACTATGAGACTGATGGTGCTTTTTTGCTTGTAGCTATAGTCCATAATAGACACTCGACTATATACTGCCAAAGAAAACCTCTGTTCTATAACAATTAATGAACATCTTAAGATACCATATTTTCAGAATGTCGCCTATTTGCTGTATTGAAAGAATTTTGTTTTAATGCTACTTCAGTGGAGGAAAGTATCTGCTTAGTTAATTGCCACTGTAGTTAAAACAGCCAGTAAGTTGATTCTGGGTTTTGTTTGTTTCTTTGTTTTTTACAGTTCAATTAGCTGCTGATGTTTTATGTAAGTATCATTTAATTCCCATGGCATGTTCATATTAAGAAAAAAAAAAACTTGTCCTGCAGATAAAAGAAAAAGCAGAATCATACACCCATTCCTTCTACAGAGTAGTGGGAGGACAGTTTCTATGCTGACTGTGAATTTCAAACTTTTGCCTAACTTAACTTGATTGAGACTTGAGGAATGTTTATAGCCATTAATTAATTTCAGTCAGCAGTAACTCAAACGGACCCCAACCAAACATTATTGAATCAACTCAATTACACACTCACAGGGCAGCCTTTCAGAAAGGAAACATATCTCCAGCAAACTGGCAAAATGGTAGTCTCATACTTACAGAGAATTTTAAATAAGAAACCTTATCTTCTTTTCGTACAGAATCATGTATTGCAAAACCATGTTGAAAATTTCAGTTCCATTATTATTCACATGGCTATCAATCATGGTCCATGATCTTTCAGTGATGCACTTGATTAGAATCTTCCTACAAATGAGTAATAATAAAGCCTTCATAGAAAATATCATAACCAATATGCCAAGTTAATTTTAAAAATTCATATTTGAAATAAGGATACTGTTAGTATTTTTATCTTCAAATTACTTATTTAATAACACATCTGGAAATAATAATGGCTTTCATGTTTACTGGGAGGCACAAAGAGATGAAATGTTATTTATAATTTCTTCAGATGCAAAGGCAGTTGTACTACACTGTGAAAAACTTACTATTATAAAATTATTTTATACTTCAATTAAAATGCATATTTCTCTCTAAGATAATAATATTGATATCATTTGTCTGTCAAATAATAACCAATGTCACATCAATATCACTTAAAAGTGCTAACAGTTTTGTTAACATTTATAGAGAGAATAAATTTGGCAAAACAATCAAACTATGCATTAAGAGTTGGAAAAAAAATCTGTTGTTTAAAATAAAACAAGAGTAAAAACTAGCAGTTTTAATTCTGACACCACGTCTTGCTTCTCTGCCTTAGTTTACCTCCGCTAGAGGTAAGCTCTCCCTCCCTCATCTCAGTCTATTATAATAAATGCTTTAATCAGTCCACAGCAGCCTGTGGGATGCTTAGCATATAATGTATGAAGCAGTAGCCATATTTTGGGTCTAATTTTTGTATGAATTTTAATAGCCATTATTCTGCTTTAATTTTCTGTATAATAATTTTTCTATAACCCCCAAGTTTACTCTAATTGGTAAAGACTTGAGAAAGGATTCAAATGAAAGTTTCCTGAAACAGCAAAGTCTCATAAAGTCATGTCTGTATTATTATACATTCTTTGTAATATTTTCTTTAGTCTTCTCCATAAACTCTCATGGAAAGAAAAAAAAAAAGAAAGAGACAAAAACTTTATAAGTCTATTGTCTTAATCTGTTTAAGCTGCCACAACAAAATACCACAGACTGGGTGACTTATAAACAACAACTTATTTCTCACGGTTCTGGAGGCTGGGAAGTCCAAGATCATGGTACTGGCCTATTAGGCATCCGGTGAGGACCCACTTCTACACTACACCATCTTTTTACTATAGCCTCACACGGTGAAAGGGGCAAGGGCTCTCTCTGGAGACTCTTTTATAAGGACACTAATCCTATTCATGAGGGTTCACCTTTAGATCAGATCACACCCCCATGCGCCTCACCTCCTACTATCATCACATTGGGGGAATAGTCCTCAACATGTGAATTTGGGGAGAACACTCAGTCCACTACATCTATGTTAGGCAGGAGATTTGTATTTGGCCAAAGTACCATGTTGTCTACTCTGTGACTCGGGCCTTCATGGCCATTTGTTCTGTGAGTGCCCATGCCCATATTTCTTTTAGACCAAGGGGTCTATATGTATATTGAAAGGCAACTCATCACATTCCATGAATACATATGAAAGTGAAAAATGAGCACAAATGCCCCATATTTTGCTGGTTGCTGCTCTTGTTTTGACTTGATAACGTTTCCTAAAGGCTTTACCTAGTTCTGCAACCATGTATAGCAGATTTTTTTTTAGTAAGTTTGCTCAGAAAAATAATCTAACAAATAAAACTTGATCAAAATCTAAAGTGAACTATTTGATTTTATTGGGCTCATGGTGTTCTGTGAGATCTACTTTTAGCATCTAATAATTTCATGGGTGAGGACAGAATGATATTTGAGGTGAATCTGCTTTGAGCAACATAAAATTAGTCATGCAGTGATTTCTTTTTCTTCCATCTGATTCTGCTGTCATATGAAAAATAAAACCAGAAAACATGTGTTCCTGGTAGCTTGACAGTAGGTAATGGAGCGTGTCAGGAACCCCTCATTTGGGTCAGCTGAGGAATATGCTTTAGAGCAAATGTGGTTAGTACAAGGTATTATTTACAGTGTCAATTTTCTTTGGGGAATTCATTCCAGTCTCATAAATAAATGACAATTCTGGATACACAATAGAGGGTTATTTTCTGAAAGTTATTTTGTTGTGAGATAGTCTAGTATCTTTTGTAATTCATGCTTTCCCATAAATCATAAGGTACTGGGCTCAAGACCTTTTCCAAGCTTCCATAACCACAAAAGGCAACCAATAAAAGGCTGTGATGGGAGTAAAGGCACCAATTTACAACAGCAACTCAAAAGATCAGATTTCTAGAATAAAGATAATCCCAAAAATGTCCCAGACCTATATGAAAACCCTCGCAAGTTGCTGTAAAATACAAAAGAAGCCTTGATCAAATGGAAAGGCATGCCATTTGGATAAGAACACTTATCATAAAGATGTTATCAACAAGCTATAATCTAACTAAATTTAACTAAATAATTTAACTAAATTCTGATAAAAATGACAAAAGAATTTTTTTGAAACTAGATGATTATGAAATTTCATATATACAAAGTGAACAAGTAAGAATAGCTAATAAAAGTCTGGAAAGATGGGACATTAAATGGTGTTGGCATTACCAGATATAAAAACATATAATTAAAACCAAATGGTTTTCAAAAGAAATATACCAATGGAACACTTAAGAAAATAAAGTCCTAAAATTACGAATACATCTAAGAATTAATATTATATACCCAGCATCATTTTCATTAGAGAAGTTGGGATAAAAATTCTAAAACAAACAATTCATTCTTTTATTCCATTTTCTTACCAAAGATATTTACTAAGAAGGCAAATATTCTGTTAAAAATTATAAAAATATCCAAAGGACAACTAAATTACTTCCTTGAGGCAACTTTAATTTCCAGTATGGGGACACAAAAATGACTCCAGCCTGAACCTAACCCTTAAAATAACCATTAAACTAGGAGTCATCAAATTCTTTAGCCTTTAAGAGAAGGTGGGGCCTGGGAGGGGTGGAAAGAGAAGGAACGCTTATCAAAAGTCTGATGACCTTTTGGACTTCAAACCCTATGAGGTAGATATGTTTAGCACCATTTTTAAGGAAAAAAGTAGCTTGCCTAAAGTCGTATAGCTAACAAATAGTGTAGTTAGTATTGGAAATTAGTTATCTAATTCAAGATTTTTTTTAAGAAATAATACCAACTTTAAACTTCAAAGTAACTTCAAAGGTTGTATACTAAGATAGAATCACACTCCCCATGTGGAGTAACACATGTCTATAAGTTAGTTTTTCTAATGGAAAAATAAGAATGCCAAGACTCATAGAAGAAAGGTACACAAGAACCGTATGAGGAATTTCCTGGGCGAAGCAGAAGCCAATCACAGGAATTCTTGCTGATTAGCATGGTTTACAGTTCTGAAAGTCTCAGAAGTTTATACGTAAAAAGTGTGGAACAGAAAAAAAAAAAAAATCAGGCATTCTGATCCCTGAGTAAGAAGGTAAATTGAGAGACAAAAACAGAAGGCAAGAAAGAACACACAGGTTGCACGGACCCCTGCTGTCAGTTACAGAGGAGAGCAGCAGGAAGACCTTAATTCTAAGAAAGAGACTCATTAAATAAGACATATGTGTTTGTTTCATACAATTGGATCATTTAGAACCACCTTAACTACTAACTGATAAGAGTTCAGGGTCTGTAGAAAAAGTACCAGGTTCTCTTGAAGAAATCACTAAACTCTATAGTCTGTCATTTACTCATCTGTAAAATTAGTGGATTAAGACAGATGATCCCTGAATATCCTTTCAAAGCTGAGATTATACTCAAATGTATTTCTTTAAATCTTTCCATTTTTATATCTCATTCTAATTTTTTAAGTTAGTAACCTGATGTATGTTTATGCTTTCTGATTTTTTATGAAATATATGTGCTTAAGTCACGTTTGAGTAAAAAGAAAAAGTCTGATGTGATCATCACAAGCCCAGCTGTTCGGATATTGAAGCCATAGCCGTTGTCCATTAGCTGTTCACAGTTACAGGCCAATTATATACCAAAAAGAATGTCTGAAGAACTGGCTTAAAAATCCAAATCTATGAAGGGATAAAGCTTGCAGACAGGAAATGGGAAAGGATGACAAAGGGGGAAAAAGAATTTATAAGTTACATAAAGGAAAGCAGGACCAACTACGTAATTTGCAGGGCCCAGAGTAAAATAAAAATGTGAAGCCCCTAGTTCAAAATGCAGAGAGAAACGTGCAGTTAAAGGTATAAACAAAATTTTTTTTCTTTAAAAATACTTTATTACTTATAAAATGTAATGGGGTAATAGTGATACATATATAACAACCTAAACTTACAAATTGCAAAAAATATATATTCTTGGTATGATACTTTTATGCAATGTAACAAATAATTTATTAATATGATATCCAGATTGTGCATATGAGCTTTCTAGATCCCTTTCCTGCAAATTCCTTTCATTAGGTCATTATAATTTATGCTTTTATTCAATCAATAAAATTGAAAGTGATATCAGTCATTCTTGGCAAATGCAAGATTATAGTTTTTTTCAATAATTTTTATTTTTGAAAGGGATCGTTCTGCTGATGTAACTGTTACTGAGCTGTTGAGAGTGTTCTATAAGCTGTGACAAACTGGGTTAAATTTCTAGTAAATTATTTAAAATATAAATTTTGGTACATCTAGAGATGTCTCTTGTGGAATATTTTTTCTAAAGATATTTAATTCTTCAGTTTCATGTAAGTCTGAATTTACTTTTAAATGTAAATGTGCACAACACCATTTTCACGTCCCCCCTGACATTTTTTGGCAACTTGTAGAGGGCACGCAAGTAAACAAGTGGCTTCACAATTTGTATAGAATTCAAAACACTGTTTATGCATTCTGTTGATGTAGCTTCAGTAACAAGGACAAAAATAATATTGAAGTTGTCTCTCTCCTTAAAAGTTGGTTTATTTGCCACTTCATATAAAAATAATGTTTTCAAATGAATGTAACAATATTTAAATTTAATTAATTAAATGTATTTCTATTTGTAAGCTTGTGAATATTTGCCTTACGATGCTGCAGCACTTTTTAAAACCAGAGATTCTAAACCCTAAAGAATTCTAATAACTCTGAAATGCTTTATTGCAGTGCCCACGTGTACACTTTTATTTTGCAATAATTTACTGACAGAGTGTACTGGCAGCATCAGCAATTCCTCTCCTGGTGCTGAAACCAGAAAGTTAACATTTGTGCAGCTGCCATATGGACAGGGTCTGGGGTCTGGGGCCTGATTGGGCAAGCACTCTGCAGAATGCTCTGTATACACCATCCCCTTTAGTCCAGAAGTCAGATCTGACCATGAAAGAAGCCTCTACGACTTGAAAGCTATGTAACTGTAGGAAAGTTACCTAATTCCTTTACCTTTGGAACTGTGTTTCTCATCATTAAAATGATAACCCACCCATTTTCAGGGCTGTTCTGAGGATTAGGTCACCTGTACAAAGTGCGTACCTCCTCCCATGACTTCAGTGCACAGTGGTTATTTGGGTTACTGAACTCAGGCACTAGCCCACAAGTGGTCAGCAGTGAAGCTGCATCCTCTATCCATCCACTTTGGTGTCTACTTGCTACACTTGTGTTAGGCAGGATTCTAAAGATGGCCCTCCCAAGACTCTTGACATCTGGTTATTTAATCCAAAGTTTAACCTAGTTGCTGCTCTGAAGTTATGTTGCAGGTATAATTAGGTTATGAGCCTTAAGAGAAGGAGATTATCCTGTACTATCCAAGGGAGCCCCATATCATCACTTGAGTCCTGTAAAGCAGAGAGGTTTCTCCAGGTGGAATCAGAAGAGAGATTCCACCGAAAAGGAAGGCAGAAGAGAGAGGAGGAAAGGGGAGGTTAGGGTGAATCGAAGCATAAACAGCACTCGACCCTCCACTACTGGCATTAAAGATGCAAAAGGGGAGCTTACAAACCAGGGAAGAGAGGCAGCCTCTAGAAGCTGAGAACCCCGGCCAACAGCCACTAAAAGATGCAGGAGTAATCTTTGTCTAGTTCGTACTGTGTCTATCCCCCATGCGTAGTTCATGTTATCAGTGACATACAAATCCCCCTCTCCATGAAATTGTTAATGAGGTCTAAAAGGATAATTACATGATAATTCATCTCCACCGGTCCACTAATGTAGAAAAAGAAATATAATTTCTAAATAGGTCTGTTGTTACATTTTTAAAATACGATCTGTTGTCTCAGCAGATGAATCTCAGCATCCCCAAGTTTTCAGGAAACAGAAGGGAATTTTTACAGCTATATATGATGGACATTTTCAGTCACATTATTAGGAAGCCAACTTTGGTATCTGCAAACAACAGGCACAGCAATTCCTATGTCTGCTGAACAGAAAAAATTAACAAATGTTCCTGACAGCTGAGACTGAACTATTAAAAACTGTGGGAATGCTCTCAGCAGAGACACTACTGAAATAGAATGTAATTTTTAATTGAAGAATGACAACTTGTAAGAAGGCTCTCTGTTCCCCTCTCCCCCCGCCACCTCTAGTAGCCCAATTTTTACTTTATACTAAATGTAGCAATTGTTCTACCTCTGATTTTCCCATTAAGTATTGATTTTTAAATAAATATTCTGCAGGGTTTCTTGACGATCTGCCATCTTCCAATTTGGGGGGAAAAAAAAACTGTCATTGATAATCTTAGTCATCAAGCTAAAAAAAAAAAATACTTGGAAACTGTAGGTGCCAAGTCTCTGACCTAAACTGACATTTCTGGAGGCAGTTCTGAGCTTGGAAGAGGAGTAGGCCTAGCTCTCACCCATTCGTTAATTCAACAAATGATTGTTGGGCAACTACTATATTTTGGGAACTATGCCAGGTGCTGGGAACACAAGGCAAACACTATAGAAACAGCTCTTTCACCCTATAGAGGCAAATGTAATGAGAGCTATAGACAGGCACATGAAGACAGAATCCTAGGTGAACGAAAGTTGAGTCTACAACTAACGGGAGAATCAAAATAAAGGTTAAAGCATTTCCTTCCCATTTAGGTCATCACAGATCACTGAGTAGAGTTCCCTGTGCTATACAGTAGGTTCTCATTAGTTATATATTTTATACATAGTAGTGTACATGTATACATATGGATGATTCACTTTCTGTACAGCAGAAACTGACACAGCAGTGTAAAACAGCTATACTCCAATAATAAAAAATAAATAAATGTTAACGCCAAAGATTCAGATAAAGAAAAAAAACCTGAGGAGAAGTAAAAACTGTAACAGCAGGTGGTGCAAGTAGCTTAGGGAGGGGGGTTCTGGTGAAATCAAGGTTCCATAATTTCTACACAAGGATATATTTTTAAATGCTTCAGCTCTCTCCCCTCGGTGGAGAGAAAGCTATTATATTAATACAGCCTGAAAGAGAACCACTGGAAATGGCCACATGAAGAGAGGTTAGTCCCAATTCAAGTCAACCCTCTCCTTTCAGGAGAAGTACTGGATTATATCAGAAAGTATACCTTCCTTACCTCCCCATGACCCAGGGGGGCCACTGTAAACAAGCAATGAAAAATTCTTTGTCCCTAAATCCTTCCTCTATAGCCTCTCCTTCAGAAAGCCAAAGCTCTGTATCCCTAGTCATAAAGAAAATTCTCCAGAAAGAAGTGTTCTAGCCCATTTTAGCTAATACCAGCAAGGTTTAGTTGATACTAATTTGAGAATATAGCTCCATAGTTTAGGAAAGCAGAAACTAAGGCAATAAGATGTTGGATTGAAAAGAGGAGAGGAGCTGGATAGAAATATTCTAAATCTCCTTCCTAATTCTGCCTAGGGCTGACCACAGAAGCAGCAATGAAGCATAGACTGTGTGAGGGTCACATTCACTAGTAACAGAGGAAAGAAGCCCTTGTATCAGAAACCAGCCACCACTTCCCCTCAAGGGGGTGCAGTGAAGACATCTAAGACATCCATTTGCAGCATCTCTGAGCCTACCAAAGGAGACTTCATTGTAGACTGGGGCTGTGGAAGGAAGGGGTTGGGATTGTTTGCAAACATTTTCAGACCTAGAGCAAATTTCATACAGCAAAGGATGCCTATCTGAGTGTAATTCAGGAGGTCCCCAAGATCACCCAATGACTCACTAAGAGGACTCGTGGAATTTAGAAAGCCATTATACTCTCTGTGCAGCTTATTACAGTGAAAGGACACAAGTGAAAATCAGCAGAGGGAAGAGGCACATAGAGCAGGATTCGGGAGAGATCAAGTGGTGAGCATCCAGCTGTCTTCTCCTAGCAGTCATGCGATGGCACTAATTTCTCCCTGCAAGGGTGTGTGGTAACATGCATGGAGTAGCCAACAGGGAAACTCCCCTGAACCTCAGTGTCCAGGGCTTTACTGGGGGCTGGTCCCTTAGGCATGGCTGAGCTTCAGTTCCAGACCCTCAACCTGATACTGCGTGGCCCGAGGCCCCCACCCTAATTCGCACTGCTAACATGGAGTGTCTGGCATGGTGCAAAACCCTCTGGTAAGCAAAGATACTTTTATTAGGTAGGATATTCCAGTCTACACCCATACCACCTTGAACGTGCCCGATCTCTTCCGATCTTGGAAGCTAAGCAGGGTTGGGCCTGATTAGTACCTGGCTGGGAAATAAGATATTCCAAAGGCTTACAGGTTGTCTCTCAGAAGCCAGTCAAGGGTCAAACCACTCTTTGGGCAAGGTTAATCTTTTATTGGGCAATAAACATGTGAGGAAGTGAGGTAATGTCAGAAAAACTGTAATTTTTTTTTTTTTTTAGTATTTTAACAGTTACATTTCATCTTGCCCCTTGCATTAAGCAGGTTGATGAGACTTCAAGTTTTAAGTATTTTAAAGAACACCTATTACTTTTAACCTCAATTGTCATGTGATTAGTACAAAAATATATCACTGCAATTTTATTTTAAGAATCTCATACGGCTCTCCAAAGAGTTCCACACAGTTGTAGGGCTGAGATTTGGCCATAGACCTCCTGGACTTCAGAGTGGATCCTGGTTCCCTTCTCTAAGTGACCAATGCCTTTCTATCCTCTATCATAAACTAGTAGACCAAAGGAGACACTGGAAAGAATGTCTGATGTTCAGGACACTGAAACCTCCCCTGGATACTTCATTGAAGTGAAGCCACTTCAGAGTGAACCATAAACATGTCTGCCAAAATCATAACCTTAACGGTCAAGCAGAGCAAGAAAACAGCAGCTTCAGGCCAACCTTTCATACATCAGAGTCAGGGGGACTATCTGCATTACCAGCCCCTAAGGGAAAAACAGAGCTGCAAACATTACCAGACTCAGGACATTTCTATATTATTTAAGATCTTCAAGGAACTAACAAAACGACTAGTGTCTAGATTTTCAAACCAAATCAAAGGACAACCCTCAAGTTTAGGAAAAACTGTTGCTTAAATGCCTACCTTCTCCACCACCACCCCCATACATATGCTGAACACATTATACCATCAACGGAGGATTTTAAAATTATAAAAAGCAACACTGATTTTGTATAATGTACATCAAGAAGTCCAAATTAAAAATGGAGTTCTTCTAAAAAAGGGCATGCCATTTTAAAGACATTTATTTTAAAAAGAAGGAGGAGGACAAGGGCAGTACATGTGATTTCCCAAAAATGGAAAATATGAAAGAAAGTGAAAGTATAGTAATTGGATATAAAACTCAGCAACCCTAGTTATCTATAGGATATTAGAACATACCACCAGTCAATTTTAAGTCTCCAAAGAAATCAATAAAGTTTGTATAATAACTGAAGTCATAATTACTTGTCTTCAAGTATATATATAAATCTCCTTAACATTTTTGGGGGGAAGAATATCATGAGCACATCAGTCTAATTCTACTTCATACCAAACTGAAGTGCCTTGTATATGAGAAAAAGTGACAGAACTGATAATCTTGCCTCCGATTCTTTTTATTTTTTAACTGAAACCCATATAAATGTATAATCTGGGAAATGGGGGTTGGTATATAAAATATATGGGTTGACGTACAGAGCGGTACAGAGAATTACTCCAAAGGCAGTTTTCTGTAGTTCATCATTTACCTGAAATGGAGATTTTTTTAATTAGTCCCACTGGAATTTGGCTTCATTATGTTTTTCTTCTTATTTTGGAAAAAGGAACTTTTCCCATGGTGATGGCCCTTGTAGAGGCACACACACATCATCTTCCCCTTCTTCCCAATTTCTGTTGGGGTAGCACTGTGCCCACGTCCACAACGTCCCTCATAACTAGTGGATGCCAACTAACCCAGTTTCCTTGGTCAAAGAGATGTAAGAGGAAGTCTTCTGAAAAGCTTCTCAGAAGGTCTTTTTTTTTTTTTTTTTTGCATTCTCAGATGAAAAGACGTGATACCACCCCCTCTTCACCACTTCTTCCTGCTTTAAACAGTGAAATGATTCCTGAAGTTGCAGCAGCCATCTTGAGAATACAAAATGACAAGCATGAGGATAAAGACAGAAGACGGCAAACAGAAAAAGATAAAGCTTATGTCTTTTATGGTCCCTGTATCGGTAAGAATATTCATCAGCTAGATATGCAGCAACAAGGTTCTCTTCCAGTCGGCTGCCATCTGATATGCCACCAATCACCATGGCAGAGTAAAGGGAACATGGCAGAAACACTAACTCTTAAAGACTTCAGCTCAGAGATAACACAGGTCATATCTGCTCAGGGAAGGTTCATGACCCCTGGAATCACTTCCCAAATTAAGCACATGTAGGAAGGGCTCTATTTTCTAGTGAACCTAGACTAAGTTAGCATGCTTAGGATTCCAAATTTTCTTCCTGTAACCAGTTTAGAGTCCTTGAAGAATTTTGAACAAGAAAGTGACATAATCATGTTTGCAAGTAAGAAAAGTCATTTTGATAATAGTGTGAAGGAAGAATTATAGAAGTCAAGACTGATATTAGAAAAGCCAGCCAGCAGAGAAATCCAATAAGCTACATAACAATGAGTGAGTAAACTCCAGCAACGAAACTGGAGAGAAAAAATAGAATGAAAAGAGAGAGAATAGGGATTGTGAAATGAATGGTGAAAATTTTATAAAGACTGTGAAGTAGGAGAGATAAGCTTTTGTTTTCACATGACCTGCAGGTGCTAGAACGGCTATGGGAAAAATATCATCCATTTTACTGTAGTGTGCTTAACACACAGTGTATACCACTTCTCAAAGAGCATGACAAAATCCAGAAACACTGAAGCACCTGCTTCTCGAGAAATTCCATGAAATGACTACCCATTTTTCTGGCATGCTTTAAACATAGACTTTGTGGAGATAAACTGAGACCTCTAGAAAACCCTTCTAAATTGGGGGCTCTATAATGAGACTATGCTGCTCCCAATTTTTAAAGTGTTTTCCCTATCAAGTAAGTTTTTTGTTTATTTTTAGTGCCATATATTATATGAGGCATATAATTTTCAATTTCATTTCACTTGTTAAGAAACTGGAGTGTAATAGAGTGATCATGGTTTAAACATAACACTGTATATGTAGACTGACTTGTGCAAGTGTTGCAAGCTGAAAATGCCTGACTTTCAAAAGCAACCAAATCAGTAAGGACATGACAAATGCACAAAGCAAGTCCATTATAATGGTTGTTTGGGTCACTGGGCAAGAAGAAGAAGAAAGGAGACAAAAGAACATGAGCTAACAAGTAACTGCTGCTCATTAAATCTGACTAGATCAATAAGTGATGTCCCTTCCATTCACCCACACCAAGCAAGGGTACACTGGAAATAAATGAAAGCCCTTTCTGCTTAGTGTAACAGGAAAAATACATTAAATGGAATTTTTAACGTGAATGAATGTTAACTATGTCTTGCTAATAGTCTCACTTCATTTTGGTAGGAACAGCCAAATCTCTAAATAATATTGAAAAGTCTGACAAGAAAACATAATTATAAAACGTGGGGAATTTTAGTGATGGATATAATGCAATGTTATCTGACCTTTACATTCCTTGATTATATTGAATTAATAACCTCAGTGCTAATGGTAATTACTTAAAATGGCATAGTAAAAAGGCCACTGTATTACATAAGATCTCCATGGAAATGGAAACCCACTAGTTTATCTTTTTTAATGCAGTGAGGGCATTCTGTAAACATAATCCCATTCACTGAACTCTGACTTTATTTGTGTAGATGTCTCTATCCCCAGACATTTACTTTCCTGGTATCAACACAACCCCCTCTGCTGAGCTCTTGACTCGATCTTAAAGGACAATAACGAATGCTGATGTACATCTAGGTTTGAGCCAGTGTGTTTTATATCTGAGCCAGAGGTCTGGAAAATACTGCCTGTGAGCCGAATCTACAATCTGTTCTTGTAAATAAAGTTTTATTGGAACACAACCATGCCTACTATTAGCGTATGGTCTACAGCTGCTTCTATACTACAAAAGTAGAGTTGAGTAGTTGTGACAGAGAACATATGGTCCCACAAATCTAAAATATTTATCTCCTGGCCCTTTACAGAAAAAGTTCTACTACCTGTAATCTTTACTAATCATTTAAAATCAACATTGATCACCCTCATTTGTGATCATCAAAGTAGCTCCCAAGATGGTAGCAGGATTTTGGCAACATACAAAATGCTTTTTTCTTGAATTCTAAGGCTCTTCTCAGATCTTCAAACTTATAGGTAAGAGGTATCTATCCTTAAGAAGTGGAAACTCAGAACCTCCACAATCTGAAGCACCATTGTGGGAAAATGACGATCGTTATTCCCCCAAATTCCTAATTTTTTCCTTCTTATTTTATCCACTTTTCTGCTCATCCTTCCACCAGCAATGCCATTATGATAGGGCATATTATGAGAAAAGAAGCAATGTTTCAGACTATGGATTTTAAAACACATGGCTACCTCATATGAAAATTAAACAAGTCAATCTATCCAAAGGAAACATGATTCTATTAAACCGTTTGTACCTTTCATACAGAGAGAACTGTGATTAAATTACCATGTAAATAAGTGCCAGGAGCCAAAGGGTGGTAAGGATATCTGGAGAACAGACTGTAGAATCAACCTGTCAGAGGAATTACGGATCCCTGTGGAAACTGCTGGAAAGAAACTAATCCCACCTCCTGCAGTAGGTAAAAGAATCACCCACTGCCAGAGGGAGTTTAAATAGGCTGCCATGGGACTAGGAATCTGCAGTTTCAACCAGTTAACCAGGTTGTGATGAAGATTCTTGAACCCCACGTTAAGAAACACAATGTTCATTTTCTCCACTGGCATTATACATTTATAAACCCTACCTGACAATAATCATTTTTAAAACTACAAAAGCATTATACACATGTAGTAAGAAAATTCAGTTTTAAAAGACTTGGTAAAATAAATAGGATTTTTTAAAGACAGGATATTTTAAATGACTAAGAAATCTTAAAACCTTGGTAGATTTAAACAGTACAAATCTCTTCTCCCAGTGTATCATCTGTCTCTTAACTTTGTCCATGGTATCCCTTTTTGAACTATTTGGAATATTTTATTTGGATATAATTCAATTCATCTATTTCTTTTCCTTATGGTTAATGCTTTGAAAATTTAACTTTTTTTTATAACATAGGAGACTGTTTTTTCCTATTAACTATAATTGCTGTACCTTTCACAAACAGGTTTAACCCAAATAGAGATCCCCCTTGTAGTTGGTAGGAATGAAGTTTTGTGTGTGTGTGTGTGTGTTTTACTTAGACAGTTTCTTTATCATACATCCATTTCCTATTGATTTGTGGTGGTATCATTGGTGTGTGTGTGTGTGTGTGTGTGTGTGTGTGTGTGTGTGTGTGTATCCACAAATTGCCTACATACAGAAGAGTTGAATCCAGATAAAGTAAAAGTAACAGAAGAAGAGGGAAAAAGAAGTTTTGTTCTAGGATTCTCAAGGAGAAAATCAAGGAATAACACCCATAAAACAGAATAAGAAATTATGAAATATGTATTCAGAAATCACACAATAAATGGATCTGAAAAGAGCCAATTAAAATCATTGATTTAAAATATTAGTAACCATTCATTTTTTAATTAAAAATATTGGAGTTATCAAAGTAATGTTTTTAAATGAAGGAGACAAAAATGTAATACCAAACAATATGAAAATTAAAGGGAGAAATTAAAGAGTAAAAAGCCAAAATAGAAAAACAGAAAGTGGGGCAGTGGGGAGGGGAAACAGTTTGAAGGTTGCCCTCAGGGAGATATTTCTGAAACTCATATGGAATCTCCTGGAGCATTTAGCAGCCCAGGTCTTCTCTTTCAGTTGTCTTTCTCACTTGGAAGTTCACAAACCATCCCAGTACCCAAATTTCCTATTTAAGTACCAGGCAAGCTGACCATCTGTCCACACTTGCAGCTGAAACACCAATCCTCCCCATGTATCACGTGTGCACATGCTCTCGCTTACACACACACACAAACACACACACACCCCCCATAACAAAGGAGTTTCCTTATTATGTGCTTTCTGAGTTTCTTGAGGGTTTCCTGATTGTGACAAGAGCAGGTGCTGAGTTAGAGAAATTTCAAGATTCCAGGATCACCTTCAAGTCATAATTTTTGAACTTGATACCTTTCATAGTTCTTGGTTCAAATTAGCACATCAGAAAGGCTTTGCCAAAAGTGGGTATGAAGCAAAATATGTATTTGTTTTGAACTCCCAGGTGCAAGTAGCCAGGAAATGCTTACCTTGATAGGAAGCTGGCTGCTGGTGCATTCCTGATTCAAGTTGCCTCTCCTATAAAAGTGGAATTGGGGACTCACTCCTCCGTTCCACTGTGGGTTTTTTTTGTATTCCTAATTTAGTCCCTATAACACACTTTAGAAGAATGTTTCCATGTCTGTCTCTCTAGGCTCTGAGCTAATAGAGAGCAAGGATAGTATCTTTTTCATCTTTACTTCCACATCACCTTCCATAGATACACAGAAATTCTTTATAACTTTCAAAAAAAGAATGAATTCAAGAATCTATAAAATGCTCTTTATGTAGTTTAGTAGAGCCTAAGGTTATGGAATTCATGCTGTTACAATCACAGAGAAGAAATGTGTAGAAAAAAATAAAAGAAGACCAAAGAGTATTCCTGGGGGAGCCATATTTAAGGCACAAGAGAAAGAAGCACCACCTAAAAAGACCTAAGAAGAGAAATATTAAAGTTATTGTAATAAAAATCATGATAACTTCTGGCTTCCAGAAAGAGGAGGTGATTGATGGTTTCAGTCAAAGTTGTAAAATTAGAAAGAGAACTTGAAAACAGAAGATTGTGTATGATTCCACTACTTAGATTTATTCTTTACTCTTGAGATAAAGTTTTCTAAAGTCAGTAAAAAAACTTTTTCTTTTTTCGGTACACGGGCCTCTCACTGTTGTGGCCTCTCCCGTTGCGGAGCACAGGCTCCGGACGCGCAGGCTCAGCGGCCATGGCTCACGGGCCCAGCCGCTCCGCGGCATGTGGGATCTTCCCGGACCAGGGCACGAACCCGTGTCCCCTGCAACGGCAGGCGGACTCTCAACCACTGCGCCACCAGGGAAGCCAAAAAAACCTATGTATTTAGTGCTGTGTTTTACACTACTCTAAACAATGGATGTTTATATCACGGTATTAGAAAAGGTATAATCTCCGCAGATGCAATGAATATATAAATATTTTCCTATAATAATCAAAACCTACAGGCTTCTCTAAGTATAACACATAGGAGAGAGCTACATGCAATAGAAACTCAGTAAATTACCCTTATGGTGATTAAGACAGTCACCAGAAAACAATGTCATTTTTGTCCATAATAGTAAGTAAAGTTGCTGAAAGAATATTCACTTTATTATATCCGTAGCAATTTTTGAAATGGCGAAATACTCAAATTTCACCCATGTTTACCCTATAACTTCATAAATGTTCTTTCCTTTTTACTTCCTTTTCTTTATCATTTCTTCTGAAAACAATTTTCCATAACTTAGTTTTAAAATATCATGTTAAAAGTATTCTGATGTATGAGAACGCTGGCAGCAGCATCTTTAGTGCTGATTCACTCTTATTTTTAAATTAAGGGTTGTTCTTCCTTCAAATTATTGGTGTTGAGACATTAATGATAATGTTGATATTCATGATCTATGGAGTCTTGCCACATACTGGGCAAGGCACCAAGTAATCAGATGAAACACTGTTCCTCAATAGCTTTGAATACAAACTGTGGTTCTAATTCTAGTCCTTTGGGGGAAAGGAGGAGGGTGAGTGGAGAGAGCCATGACTGAAATTAAGCACAAAGTAGCAAAATCTAAAAGCCAAATGTTTTCAAATTGAAAATATTTTCATTGGCTTCAAATCATTGATATTAAATGAATACTACTACTCCTGTGGCACTAAAGGTAGCTTTTAAGTTATTGTTTCTGATACACAACAAAATGAGTATCACATCCTAAAGAAGCACATCTCTGGATTATAAACATGAGTTATGGAATAAAATAAGGATGAGGAAAATTAATATGCTGTTGATCCAAAGTCGAATAACGACTTTCTCTCAAGAGACGAATGTATCAACATTTAAAAAAAAATAAACTTAAATACTCCAATTTGAAAATTGTACTAACGTAAGAAATTACTAAGAAATCAGAATCTTTATAATACTGGTAGAGATCATATGTGTCAAACTGACAGTATGCTTTTACAAGTAAAGCAAACTAATGATATATGTTTTTCTTCAAAAATGATTAAAACACACAGCTTGGGATATCCAAAGTGTTTCCTAGATGCCCACAGAAGACTTTTGTAAGCAGAACAGAGTGACTCATTCCCTGAGTATTCTAGGAAACCAAGGTTTTATCACTCAGTATAACCATTTGAAAAGTATGCAATTATCTTACAGGGAAACACAGATCTTCACAAATTGGGTGTAAAAGGTCCAAGAATTAACTAACAACATGCATAAATACTGAGAATGGGGCTGGGGGGGTGAGGGGATGGGGGCTGGCCAGAGAAGAAATTGTAGGAAGCACTCTTCAGGGAAAATAGTGAAAAGCAAAGGAAGAGTAAGAGCTAAAATAATACCTACATAGGAAAAATAATCTAACAGGAATGAAGAAACCACTCAATCAATAGGAAATCTGCAGACCACAAGGAATACAGAATGCAGATAACCCTGATACAGGACTATTCTTGGTACTTTCCATTTCCTATTAAATGAGCTATTCTACTGACAAATATTTCAAATTCAGAAATTGTATTCAGGAGTGTTATGGACTGAATGTTTGTGTTCGCCTTAAATTCATATGTTGAAATCTTAACCCCCAATGTGATGGTATTAGGAGGTAGAGACTTTGAGGGGTGGTTATATCATGAGGGTGGAGTTCTCATGAGTGGGATTAGTGCTGTTATAAGAAAAGACACAGACCCCAGAGAGTGTTCTCTCCCCTTCTCTCTCTTCTTCTCTCTTTCTCCCTCTCTCCCTCTCCATAACACCACACTGAGTGGGATTTTATTATACACATGTCGGTTCATTAAATCACCCAGAACAGTCTTACAGAGCATATTTTATGAAGTACTTATTCTTCATTGACTTTTAGTGAACAAACAGAAAATATAAGGGCATACTTCGAAAAGCCTTATTACTTTAGACGGTATTTATAAATTTAAAAAACGGCAGCTAACACGTGGGGTCCCTCAGAAGTCGTGCATACTATTTCAGAGAGACTCTGAAGCCAGACTGCCTGGTTTACTGACTCATTCATATTATTATCCATCAGGCCCTGCACAGGGTCTCACATCTTTCGAGCATTTATGTGCAAATAGTATTCTAAGTGTTTTCCATCAATTAACCCATTTTAAAAGATGAGGCAGTTGAGGCACAGGACACCCAGCTAAGTAAATGCAGAGCTTGGAATTCCGGTTAAGAACACTTGACTCTGAGCCCAAACTTGGTTTAAATGCTACACTATAACTTTTACTTCAGTACTTTGGTTACAATAGTTATTTAGAAATGGACAACTATACTTTTCTGGGGCGAAGAGCCGATTTTCCTTAAACAGGGAAGGGTCTGCTGAAGGGGCACATCTCTCTCCATAGGGGATGTTTCTACTTCTGTATCCTAATAGCCTTATTAGGAGAAAGTCTTGTTGAAGAAAATGCTGCAGGTTGGTATCAAAACAAACCATTAACTCTCATCTCAACAGACTCTCAAAACTGCATGACAATGTTCTGCTGGTCTCTTTAATGATCTACCGCAATTAACAAATCTCTTCTCTCATGAAACCGACATGAGCATCTCATGCCCTTGCCCCATAAGTTGAGGCACTAACTTGAAGCTATCTGATGGGATCTCTTCATCTTCTTGATTGCAAGCGTTGAGACCTATGCACACAGAATTTGCACATGTGCTGTCCTCCCTTTCGAAAACAAGAGATCCCCTGTTCTTCCTCCTAAGGCCCACCCCTCCACTAGCATTCTGGATCCTGCCCCACTGTATTTACTCAGAAAACCTGCCTGTTGATTACGTCTTTTCCATCTTGTGTTCTGAAGCTCAAGCTTCTATAATCTTCCCTCTATCCTCACAGCCTCCTCCAATTACCACCTTTTTTCTCTCCATCCTCAAACTTCTTGAAAGTGTCATCTGCATTTTTTATCTCCATTTCCTCCCTACCACTAAGTCCTCAGCCCAGAATTCCACCAATAACAGTCCATGGAAACAGCTTTCACTAAAGTTAACAATAATCTACAAAAGGCTAAGTCAAATCCTGTCTTACTTGATATATCAGCAGCATTTCACACATCCTGCTTCTGATACACAAATTTCAATCTCCATCAGAGAGCTGTCCTGGACTTCCACATCTATATACCCAGCTGCCTACCTGATGCCTCTGCTGATGTCTCAAAGGCACACCAAACTGAACTCATGCTTCCTCCAAACCCAACCCTTTACAACATTTCCTTTTCCAGTGAAAGGCTCATGGATCCATATAGGTTTACAAATTATTAATCCATGAGTCCCTCTTCAAGCCTTCCTCTCCTCAGCTCATTCCAGTTTTTCCATTACTATTGATTTTATCTCCTAAGTATCTATTTCATCCCCATACAGTGTATATGCCATATATTATGAAACACCCCAGCAGGATACGGGACACACTCTGCAATCAAATACATGAATATTTCTGCAGTGAAATATTAATTAATACATCACTAAATGTGATAAATAACAACTATAAATAGCTTCATGTCAGTTTGTTTCAGGTTTTGCTGCCATTTGAATTCAGCTAGGTCAGATTTTCCATCAGTTGTGTTATAATTAGAGCTTTCAGTTATCGGAGCTGAATTTCAAAATTGTGGCTAAGCAATTGTGAATCTGTGCCACAACTGATCATGAACTAATGTGGATAGTGGTTAAGATCATGGACACCAGAGCCAGACTGTCTGGGTTCAATTTCATCTCCACCACTAACCAGACCTTGGACAAGAGACTTAACCTCTCTGCGCCTTAAATTCCTCATCTGTAAAATAGAATGACAAATTACCTACCTCATAGGATTGCCGTGGGGATTAATAAACTAATGCATGTAAATTGCTTAGAACATTTTTCGACACAAAGTAAGCATTCAATAAGTATTAGCTCCCAGAAAGTTTTTACTATCACAGATAATGGTGTAGTTCAATGTCCTTCTACTTATGCCACTATGAACACTTCCTAGCCATAGGATTATTGGGTTAAATGAAATGTTATTTAAAATTTGGATAAATAGTAAAAATTGTCCTCCCTAAAACTTCCCATAATTAATGATTAACAGTTAACTCTGAAAAATGATATAGGATTTTACCCTCATCCCAATATCCTTAAAAGCACTGGGTTAACTCAACCAATTTTTGCAAATCTGAAAGTGAGAAAATGATATCTCATTTTAATAATTCCCTTAATCATGAGAGATTCCTTTAAAATTTCTTTAATGATGAGAGAAGAACGCATTTCATATATATCTTGGCTCTTTGTATCTATTCATTTTCATGCCTTCTGTTCATTTTAATTGTGACATTCCCGAGGTTTCTTTTTTTTAATTGAGATATAATTGGCATATAATGTATTAGTTTCAGGTGTACAACATGACTTGCTATTTGTATATCAAATTCGTATATTGTAAAATGATCACCATAATCACCAAACCAAGAAACTGAGGTTTCTTAATATTTAAAGACTCTTACTGAAGAAATAATGGAAACTAAGATTTTTCTTTCACATACGTATATATATGTGTGTGTATATACATATATAAAATATTTTCATGTCATATGTCACCCATATGACTTTCCCACACCTCACGAGGATGAACCTGCCTTAGACCCCCTGCCATGCTCAGTCACTAAGTAGGAACAGCCAGCAGGAAACATGGGCTCCGTGCAAACACAGTGGTAGATTCAGACTCAACAGCAGGGGCTATCAATCAGTTATGCTCCCTGCAGCAGGAGAGTTCAGCAGTACGTTTCCATAGCTACATGGCCCACCTTTGCATCTTACAAATCTACTGCTTCATGAAGGTTTTGAGAACAGCTCCCCTACACTTCCTTTGGGTCTCTCTCCCTGAGGTGCATCTTGAAAGGGGACATTTAGTGGGAGGAACTAGAATTTCATCACTGTGGTTAATCACAAGACCACAGCTGGTACGCATCCTCACCTTCCTCCACTTTCCACTCTAAATTCCCTGCATCTTCATCTGTGATCTCAGGAGGTGTGGCTGGCTTGCCTGGTAGTGTGACCCAAAACCTCCTTCCTGAGGGGTATGAGCCCTCAGCAATCATACTTTTCTCAGGTCACACTGTTACAGCTTGTCCATCATGAGCGCCACGCATATTCCTTCCTGCCCCATTGTATAAAAGGACCCTATATACTCCTCCCGCTGATCGGTTGTTAACCGTTGATGGTGATTAACATGATGCTGATTCCTTGCCTCTAATTCCTGGGCACAAAGGGTCCAAAGTGCCCTGACAGCAGATGAAACTTATAATCAATGGGACCCTTGCTGTGTCCCCTGGCAAGAGTGAGCCTCCTTTGGGGACCAAGACCTTCAACGCTGTAGAGTTTGGAGTTGTGGGAACAGGCAGCACAAAGTCGCCCAGTGGGCCATTGGGAATGGTGGCATATAGGGCCACTCCTGCTTCAACTTCACTGTTCCAGGACCCATGCATTCTTCTTACTAGGAACACAGAACTGGATGGAGGTTTCCGGTTTGATGCATGTATTATATCCTGAAAGACGGCACCACATTCTCTCAGAGCATTACCTTTGAAACTGTGCCTTTGGACGGCTGTTCCAGCATTCTGTGATGACACGTCCTTCAGCATCGTGCAGTATGTGATACAACGTGGACCAACTCCACTACTTCACTGGGAAGTGGATCCGCTGGTCAGATGTTATGCTGTATGGGATTCAATGCCTCCATGAGCTTTCTATAGCCCCAAGATAGTAGTGCTAGCTAAGGCTCTGCAGTCAAGAAAGGCAAATTCATACTGAGACTATGAGTCTCTCCCCATAAAGGCAAACTTCTGGCCATTCCAGGACAAAAGGGCCTAATATGGTTGATTGTCACCAAGAGGCCTGTTGGTCTCCTTCCAGAATCATGTCATACTCGGGGCTCACCACTGGCCCTTAATTCTTCCAAGCTTTTAAGAGCCACCCTAGCAGTGGGTTTGTCTTATCCCCTATGGTCCTTGACAGGGATCTAAATTCCTTGTCAGAGAAAACACCACCAGGTTAATGAATTCCTATTCTGCATTCCAGCTCCTTGAGCAAGCACCCTGGAAATCCAATCCCAAATATACTGTCCCGACTTCTGCCTGTACATTACAGCTAAGTCTTACGATTGTTTCTCCCTTATCAGACCCAGCAGCTGGGATTTTCATCTTATAGCCTGGAAGCCAGGAAAGGAACTAGGAATAGTTGTTGAGAATATACATGTTACCTTACATGGATGAGGCCTCTGCAGAGTCTTCTAAGAAAGGATGGACAAATTTTTCAAGCTCTGAAGATTCTAGAGGATCTGCAGAGCACAACATCCTCAGGAGTACCAATCCAGATCTCCCATCCTATGTTTCAGAGTTCCAGGTTTCCAATCCAATACTCTGAACTTAGCATAACTGACCTGTCTTAGATGATGAACATTCAAATGTCTCGAGAGCTCTGTGACTCTATCGAATCTTCATTTTGTTGTGAAGCTGTGTTGCTGTCTTCATAAACATTGCCTCCGCCCCACCACCCAAATATCTCTAAATCATCACATATGCAAGGGCATTTCCCTGCACTGGTGTGTTTACCAGGTTGCCACTGGTGAAATATTTAGCAATCGGGACACCAAACTTTTGCAGGGATGATCTGCTCAGGATGGCATCTTCTCTGCCCACCAAGTGCTTAGTGAGCTAGTCCCACATCCTCATCCTTCCATCAGTTTTCCTGGACCACTCTCATAAAAACTTGGGTTAGTTTAGGTCCACTGAGAAGCACATACCAATATGAGATCATGCATGCAAAAAGTTTACTGGGGAAAGGAGCAGGAGGAAGTAGAGGGAACCTTCAGACCGTGACTCCCATGGAAGGAGGTAGGGAAGTAAGGATGGGGTAGGAGTCACAAAAGCAGCACAGTTCTAAGAAAGACTGAGCCAAGCCAAGAGGGAGTTCTTAATCCAAAAACACACAGGAAGAGTCCAACATCTTTCAAGGATTGGTTTGTCATAGTATTTTCATCATGCTCAGTCATTGGCTGAGAAGAAGTGTGGCCTCAGCACAAAGGCAGTGTTGGATCCTCTGGGGCAGTAGATGAAACCATCAGTCAATCATGCTCCCTGCAGCTGGAGATCTGAGCAGTCCACTTTCATGAATGCCACACCTGTAATTCTACTCTACTGTAGTCTATTTGAAAAAAAATTAAGATTCCTGGTAAAAAAAAATAACCAAGTCTACTTCATCAGATTCTTATTTTAAGACAGGACTTCAGGTCAGTAGACTCTTAAAGCACAACCTCACATCTCTCCTAAAGAACAAAATTTCTATGTTTTATAGCAGTAATTTTTCTCTCCTCTAAACACATTTTATCATGATTATGTTTTGAATTATGGACATTAACCACAGCTTAACTACAAAAGGATATTTATTGTATGTGTAAGGACTCAGGATATGTTATCATAAGACAAAAATCTGCCTAAAATAAAAAGGTAATTTGTTATACTGACATTCTAAAAATGGTAGAAGTCTGCAAGATCCAGATCAGGGGATCTGAGGGCCTTCTTTCTTTCTTTCTTTCTTTTTTTTTTTTAAATCACAAATAACACCTTTTATTTAGTTCTTTAACAAAAGGATTTTCAGATACAAATTCTGTATCCCGGAACTCACAGATTCCTACACCAACATGGTATTTTTTAAAGTTTTTTCTTTTTTAATCAAAGGTACACATGCACATAAAGGATCAAATAATTTGTTATAGAAAACACTAGTTTTCCCATGCCTTTCTTCCCAGTCCCCTTCTAGAGAGGCAACCGTTTTCACTTCTTTCAGCTGATTATATTTACCTACATGTCTTTAAATACCATGTTTGTATGTCTACTTGTTGATTTGCCAGTTTTTTTTTTAATTTTTATACGATTTTTAAAGGCTATTTTCCATTTAATGTTACTACAAAATGTTGGCTATATTCTCCATGTTGTACAATACATCCTTCAGCCTATCTTACACCCAATAGTTTGTCCATTCCATTCACCCTATGTTGCTCCCACCACTGGTAACCACCACTTTGTTCTCTATATCTGTTGTCTGCTTCTTTTTTGTGATATTCACTTTTGCTGTTTTTTATAGATTCCACATATAAGTGATCTTACAGTATTGCTCTTTCTCTCTCTGACTTATTTCACTTAGCATAATGCCCTCCAAGTCCATCCATGTTGCTGCAAATGGCAAACTTTCATTCTTTTTTATGGCTGAGTAGTATTCCATTGTGTGTATATGTGTGTGTGCGTATATATATATATATATATATATATATATATATATCTCACATTTTCTTTATCCATTCATCTGTTGATGGACCCTTAGGTTGCTTCCCTGTCTTGGCAATTGTAAATAGTGCTGCAATGAACACTGGGGTGCATGTATCTTTTCAAATTAGTGTTTCCAGTTTTTTCAGGTATACTCACAGGAGTGGAATTGCTGGATCATATGATAGTTCTATTTGTAGTTTTTTGAGAAATTTCCATGCTGTTTTCCACAGTGGCTGCATCAATTTACAATCCCAACAGTGAACTAGGGTTCCCTTTTCTCCACATCCTCACCAACATTTGTTATTTGTATTCTTTTTGATGATGGCCTTTCTGACAGGTATGAGGTGGTATCTCATTGTGGTTTTGATTTGCATTTCCCTGATGATTAGCGATGCTGAGCATCTCTTCATGTGCCTGTTGGCCATCTGCTTTTCCTCTTTGGAAAAACAATCTGAGGGCTTTCTTTATGTTGATCCTCCACCAAACCCGGAGCAGAGTTGATCATTGAGCACTGAAGTATTGCTGCAAAACTGAATGGAACTGAAATTTGTATTTGAATTTTGAACGGATGTGTTACTAAAGTTTCCCATATTCCCAAGTCCTTTCAGTCTCAGGACAGGTTATACAATACTTAAAAGGCGTATGAAGCACTATTTATAACAGCTGTTGTTGTTCCTATTAATGCTTTTTAAATTGACTTCTGTTTCTAGATTAACAACCTCCATTACAGCCCAGGTTGTTGAGGATTTGGATACAAAAGGAACTCTGGTGGATAATTAGCGTACCCTACTACCTCTGAGAAGAAGTTTTTTTGTTTGTTTGTTTTTATGCAGTACACGGGCCTCTCACTCTTGTGGCCTCTCCTGTTGCGGAGCACAGGCTCCAGACGCGCAGGCTCAGCAGCCATGGCTCACGGGTCCAGCCGCTCTGCGGCATGAGGGATCCTCCCGGACCGGGGCATGAACCCGTGTCCCCTGCATCCGCAGGCGGACTCTCAACCACTGCACCACCAGGGAAGCCCCTGTTTGTTCTTTAATTCTTCTAGATCTTTGTTAAACATTTCTTGCCTCCTCTCGATCTTTGCCTCCATTTATTTTCCGAGGTCCTGGATCATTTTCACTATCGTTATTCTGAATTCTTTTTCTGGAAGGTTGCCTATCTCCACTTCATTTAGCTGTTTTTCTGGGGTTTTATCTTCTTCCTTCATCTGGTACATAGCCCTCTGCCTTTTCATCTTGTCTATCTTTCTGTGAATGTGGTTTTTGTTCCACAGGCTGCAGGATTGTAGTTCTTGCTTCTGTTGTCTGCCCTCTGGTGGATGAGGCTATCTAAGAGGCTTGTGTCCATGTCAATATTATTAACAACAGCCACATTTGGAAACAACCGAAATGTCCACTGACATAATAACATATAAATAATATATATTCATATAACAATACAGAGCAATAAAAATGATCAAACTACTTGCTATTAGATCAAGTTCCCAGAACCAGACCCTGAGATGAGGATTCAGGTCCAATTAATTTATCTGGAAGCTTAATCCAGGAAACATTACTGGAGGAGTGGGGAAATGACGCAGGGAAGGGAATTTAACCAATAAAAGGGTACTTTAGAAAGCCAGTTACCATTGTTGAAACGGAGCGGGACCCTATGGTTCTTGCCCCCCATGTCCTCGGCCTGCATTTTGTCTGTGGAAAAACTTTAGCCAAAGAGTAAGTTTCATCAGAGAAGTGAGCAAATACAGAAACAAAGGAACACACTCCAACAAGACTAAATAATAAAAGTTTAGTCAGTAAACATAGTGAAGGACCTTTAGTTCCTTCTCAAGGGCTATAGATAACATTCTGAGCGGTATCCCGTGAGCTGTCTTGCAGAGACTGAAACCCCCACCTGGCAGAAGAAGTTAACTACATGATGACCAGACTGTAGCCATGACATAAGCTGCCACAATTCCGAGAATTGGCCTCAAAGAAATGGGAACAAACCAACCCTGGAACTGAAGATTACCTGTACTTAAAACAATCAAGATGACCCTGGTCAGACCACCACATGATCAATTTCAAGATGACGGTCAGAGCTGACTGTGCTGTTTCTGCATGTAGCCCCCTCCATCCGCCTGTAAAAGCTCTTGTCCCCTGATTGTCAGTCGGGAGGAGTTGGCCTTTGGACAGGCGTCAGCCGCATCCCCCACCCCCACCCCGTTGCCAGCATCCAAAATAAAGCAAACGTTCCTTTCCACCAACTTGCCTCTCTACTGGCTTTTGAGCAGCAAGCACCTGGACCTCCGCTTTCAGTAACACTGTGAGTAGGTGGAGCTTAATCCTCCCGAGGAACTCTAAGAATCAGTATAAAATGCATGCCTCCGAGTTATCCACACAAGGAGTGAGAGAGCCTGTCCATACATAAGCTCTTGTCAGTCATTGACTGAGATCTACAAAAGAGTAACTTATCTCTCTGGACTTCTGACTGCCAGATGCAAGGGGTGGGGTTCTGGCTACCAAGAAAGGCTTCAGGCAGGTGGAATTCTGCCTTATTTCACTACAATGGTAGGTCTGAGAGAATGTAGTAGAGCAATAATGACAGAGTCTGCCATGAACACAAACACAGATGAATTTCACAGACATCATATTTGTGAGAAAATGAAATTCAGAAAGGTAAGAGTACATACTGTATGTTTCCACTTATGTAGAGTTCAAATGCAGGCAGAATAAAGGTGTTAGAACTCAGAATAGGGATTGCAATTGGGGAAGGAGAGAGGGAAGATTGGAGGACAGCACAGATAAGTCTTAGGGATGCTTATGATGTTATGTAACACATTATGATAATTCATTGAACTATACACTTATCATTTGTACACATTGCTGTATTGTGTGCTATTTAACATTTAAAACTTTGGTTTTTTAAATGGAAGGGGAAATAGAGTAGGGCTTTCAATGCAGGCTGCCTCTATATGGCAGTCATAATTCAGGTGGACCTTTGTACATATCTCGAAATGATGTCGGGAAATGGAAGCTCTCAATCAATGTTTCTGGCTTGTTTATCAAAGATAGGGCTTGTGAAGCAGAAATATGACATTAAATCCCCATCAAGCCCAACAACTCAAAATATATTCGTGACTCCATTGTAAGCAAGAACAAGGAGACAAGGGGTTCCTTCTTTCTACTAATGGCAGGTGCCTCCTCTGTACATATTTATCTACTGCCCACTTCACTGATGGCTTATCTGTGTCTGCATTATCCTGCTCTACTGATGTTATTGTGGGCCTGGGCTGGAAGTAAACACTCTTCCAATTCTGAGACCGAGAAGTTGGGAAGAAATATGAAAAGGTTTCCTTAAAGCTCAGGTTGTTGGAATCACCCAGGATGGGACAGAGCTTCAGAAGAGCCTTAATAAAGAGACACTCCATCCCAACTGAGTGTGGAAGCTAAGCAACTAATAATATAATCTCTTTTCTCAAAAACCAGATAATGAAAGTTCATATAGGGGCCACAGTTTATGTAGGTAAGTTGCGTGCCAACGCTAATGTTCCTTAATATTTTTTATTTTTTATTTTTTTTCGTTACGCGGGCCTCTCATTGTTGTGGCCTCTCTCGTTGCAGAGCACAGGCTCCGGACACGCAGGCTCAGCGGCCGTGGCTCACGGGCCCAGCAGCTCCGCGGCATGTGGGATCTTCCCGGACCAGGGCACGAACCTGTGTCCCCTGCATCGGCAGGCGGACTCTCAACAACTGAGCCACCCAGGAAGCCCAATGTTCCTTAATTCTAATCTCTCTCTTGGCCTTTCTCTCTAGTTTGCTTAAAAGATAAACACAGCTCTCTGGGGAGAGTTGGAGGTTCCAAGGACTACAGCACTAACCCTGGACTTCAAGTCACCCATAGCAGGAGGTTCTAAGACGTAGTCATAACCTTTGTCTCTCGGTTCTTTAAACTTTCTGCCCAATAGAGAATATATTCAGTACTTCACCATCACCACTACAGTTCACGTCAGGAGAGAAGCATATACACAAAGTCACTGTGGAGTGGGACTTTTAGATATTTGGGAAACTCTGGTCTGGGACACAGCAGAATAGCGTGTAGGAGATATTCAGGAGCTGGAATGTGAAGCAGCTGCAGGAATTACTAGTTCTTAATTTTTAATGGTTGTCTGGTTTGGCCTCCTTGACAATTCCCAAAATAAAATGTCTACTACACCCTTTCTGAAGTTAACCCTTTTGTCGCTAATTTCCCAATCTTGCCTTGCTTTCCTATCCTAAACAAAGAAAGGGTGACATAAACAAACTTCTTATGCAGTCGTCCTTACACTCCAAATACCAACTAAGAACACTTAGAAGGCAGGGAGCATGAAAGTAGGAATGTGCCCCCAACATCTAGGAGAGTGACTGGGACATAGTAGATATGGAATCATTGTTTAAAGTAATTTAATTTTCTGATTTTAAAATGATTTTTTAATAAGAACCTTTCATCAATCTTCATTCCCTCTGAGTCAAATGCAAAATGACTCTGCAAAAGGAAAGGATGAATTATCAATACTGGAAGAGACCGGACTTGAACTATGTCATAATGTCATGAGGTTATTTCACAGATGAGAAGCCTGTGCCCAAAGAAGGTGTGCGGACCTCCCAAAGCTTCTCTGCTACTAAGTAAGGGCCAGGCCTGTAGGAAAGCTCAGGCATTTTAACTCTTAGATGAAAGGAGTTTTCCCTGTCTCCTCACAAGATTTCCCTTTGCAAGTTACCTGACCACTGAATAAAGTATGCCATTTATTGTTTTTAATCATTTCTGAATTTAAATAATGCTCCAATCATCTTGACCTTTTCTAACTTGCAGTTGAAATGCTGTGTAAATCTTTCACTTGCTGCGAACACTGTGGAAGAGTAATTGTAAGGCTAAGATGGTTCTGATTTTTTACCCTAAAATGCAAATCTCATCCCAGGTCATTAATGTTGAGGGTGAAAAGTATAGCTCAATTCCATTTATGTGTTCAGTTTTCTGAGCTGACCCAGAAAAGTTAGAACTCTTAAACTGTAGAGGAAATGTCAGAAGAGGAACTCACACTAAGATCATTCATCTTCCAAATATAAACGTCACTCTATTACTCTACTCTCTTGAAAGATTTCCTCTTGAATACAGCATTTTAACTGCAGTAAGAAAATGTACCCGAAGCCCATTAGTAATTCTCTAACTTCTGAAGTGCAGTTTATTCCAAATGTAAAATATATCACTGTGGGAAAGCATTTGCTTAATGAGAAAATTCCCCAAGAGAAGAAATACTTCTAAGCAATACACTGATCATTTAGAATTCCCAGAGTCACTGTACTATACGTAACTTTTGACACCTTTTGTACAGTTCTGAAATGAAAAACTGTTAAGAGTGAATGTTACAGTCTTTATATTTTGCTCTCTGTATACAATATTCAATCCCAACATGATATTAATGCCACTCACTAAAAATAACTATAATGATTAAGCAAAAGATAATTTTTCATTTTTTCTTAGTTTTATTAGTAGTAATTGATCAGGCTCAACATGCAGATGCAAGATGCAATGCAATGCAATGCAAGATGTCTCTCCAATAGAAGAGAGAAAATCTGAGTCTCCCATCTTAGAAGGTCCGACCCTGAAAGGTCTTAGAAGTCCTCTGTATAATTCTCCTCACTTTAGACATAAAGAAACTGAATCTGATATTCAGAAACTTGAGCTGACTTTAGTCCCAAAGATGACAAAATCCTTGAAGGAGCATATAATGATCAAAACAACAACCAACTGTTCTCAAGCCCGCTTTCTCTCTCGTATTTTAAAACTTATGAATTTTTCTTTCCTCATACTTTCACAAATTGGATCTGTCTCTGCTTATAAAAGATCTGGGCAAAGGTGACAGTAAATGCTTAGTTTTGTTTCATGAAATCATGGTAGTCAGACACATTTCCTAATAATCTATACTAAATGCAGAGCTGCAGTGTTTGGTTTTAAAATTAACTGTGGACAGTGCTGACACGTAAAGTGCTGGCTGTGCTGCTGATGATATTCCAAAATGAATTGGGAGGAGAAACCCACTCAAAGAATAAGATGGTTTTGAATTTTTCTGAAGAGACAGTACACCGGAGAGTCTCCCCAAACAAGAACGCTGATAATTCTCTCACGCTGTGTACAAGCAGAAAATGATGACTAAAACTCAAAACCAGTCTTAGTCATTATTCTTCTGCCTGAGTTGTCACTAATGCCTCCTCTTCTTACTGGAGCCCAGGCACCTTTAAATCTTCACAGCCTTCAGACTCTTGACTGTCATATATCACCTGACCAAAGAGTTTATTGCACGAGCAACCAATAACGCTGAAGAGCAATCAACCCTCCATCCAGCACCTCATTTTTCACATTTGTACCATATATGATCAGTATTTACATCATACCAACACAGTGGGGAAATATGATCATAAATAAAATGACTTCTATGCCCTTAAGAAGCGCAGGTAAGTAAAAATGTAAACACAGATGCAAAATGAGAGGAAAACTTCTGTGCTAGAGGAGATAATAATGTTCTATGGCAGCAAGAAGAGAGAAAAACAATCATTCTTCCTCAGGGAATTAGGAAAAGCTAGGCAAGGGGAAGATGATGTCTGAGTTTTAAGGATAACGATGAGAAGGTGAAGAAATACAGAAAGATTTTTCAAGCATAAGGTACTACAGTGGATGAATGTATAGATAGGGATGGAAATAATACTAGAAATACAGGTTGAGGCTATTGGGAAGAATTTTACAAACCCTATTCAGTTCAGGGGCAGAATTATAGTTTCAAATCAATTAGGATGTTTCTGTTATGCACTGCGTAGGGCATCATTTTTCTTTTAATGGTTTTTAAGAAAAACCATTATTCTATTGGGTCAGGTATCATTATATACCAATCAACCCAGAAACCTGCTGTGCATGAGAAGCATGTCTGGGAAAGGGAAGATAGATGTTAACACTGCAAAAGAAAAAATCAATTAGGATGCTTTGGGCTGGGAAAAAAATTAAAAACTCAAAATGGCTTCCCTAAATATCTCACCTCATGAGAAATATTGAGATAGGTTCCTTTTAAGGTTGTTTATTTCAGAACTCATCAAAACCATCAAAGGCCCAGGTCTTTCCTTCTTTCACCTTGGCCACCCGCAATATATTGGCTGTGGCTCTGAAACTAGTCCCTTCACAGTTGCAAGATGGCTGTAGCAACTCCATACATTACATCTTCGCACAACACACCTCAAAGGCAAGAAGAATGTCTCGTCCTTTTACCCCTTTGTAAATACAGAAGAAATTGTTTCCAGAACACCTTAATAGATATTCCTCCAAGTCTAATGACTAAGAATTATGTTAGATGATTATTATTCCTAAGCCAATTAACAGTGAAGGGGAATGGAATTAACATGATTAGGTGAAAATAATCAAGATTCACCCAGTCCATATTGAAGTATATTGCCCCCAAATGCCAAATTTAAACCTAAGTTTGCTAGTTAGCTAAGGATAAAAGAAGAAAGGTTATCAGGTAGTGATCAAATAGTGTTTTCCACAAGAAATTAGCCTAGGGGAGGAATTATTATTTTGGTATTATTGGGGTTTTCTTTGAAGACAAGATTCATCCTATCTCTGTCTCACCTTACTCTATCTTCTTTATCATATTATCCTGTTTAACTTCTTCCATCAAATTGATCAATTTCTGAAATTACAATTTTTGTATGCTAATTATACGTATGTCTTCAATCTCATTTCACTGTAAGAGGTCTTTTTCTTGCTTACCACTATATCCCAATGGTTAAAAGAGTGCCCACAATAAATATTTATTGGTGAAATTTATAAATGAACAATATTGTTTTCCTTCTGTGGACAATTCAATTAATGCAAATTTCTTATTTATTGAATGTTTATCCTTTTTAAACTATTATATGTATAATTTGTGAAATATATGAAGTCATTAGAGGAAAGACAATAGGACAGACAAAAAGAGAGGTACAGGAGGATTTTTCTTCCAAGGCACAACCTGCCAATCAAAAGTACAACTGGTTGCTTAATTTTAAAGCTTTAATTATCTCTTCTAGACACTATATCAATAAGAAACCTAACATTCTGACTTTTCTAACTGAAGGGAAAAATGTTTAATAGCCTCAGTTCCTAAATACAGAGATGAATTCAAATTAAATACACAATAGACTTAGGCACATGTAGGAGCACCGTCATGATGTTACATACTACTTAGCCATGTTCAGCATCCAATACCACACTAGCTGTTGCAATCTCTTGCTATGACAGTCTTCTTTGGTTAATTTGATTTCAATTTGTCATACAGAATAAATTCTAAAAACCTTTGTACCTCCCACCAATGCTGAACTCATTAAAGATAATATGGAGAAATTTCTTAGTTTATTCTGGGTCCGAATGCCATAATTCTGGAGAAGGCATTGGTACTCCAAATATTAAGTGACTAATTTCAAATATCCTTCCACATTCTCTCTACAAGTTTAAAAATCAGTTGATCAGCCTGGGGCTGTCATAAATTTCCTGGAAAAATAAATGGCTGTCTTTACAATAATAAGAATAAGAAGGAAAAAGCTGACAAATTCTGAGAATTTAGGAAGTGTCAGACACTATTCTCAGTATTACACATGAAATAATTCAGTTAATCCTCACAACAAACCCATGGAATTATCCCCTTTTGACATAAAGGAAACTGTGGAACAGAGATGCTAAATGGCTTTTCAAAGCTCAGAGTAAGTGGCAAAGACAAGGCTCAAACCCAACAGGCTGGCTCCAGAATCCCTGCTCTTAACCATTTACATGCATGGTCTTTCAACTCCTCAATTGAATTACTGTCACTGAGGTCACAATGAAAGCAAGCTTTGAAAAGAAAAAAAAAAAAAATTTATATAAATTCATTTCCATTCCTCTAATTTTAAAAGAAAAGCAAAAGGAGGTAAACATAGGGCTAGGGAAAGGTGAAAGGTTTCTTCCTATCTTCTCTCCTTTGTACAATTTTCATTAAAGTTCTTGCTAGTGACCTTAGACTAGTATTGAATAGTCAACTTCTCTCAAAACCTCTTAAACATGAAAGTCTCACTCAATTATGTAAGGTAAGAAAATAAATTAAGTAGACATTATACATCCTATTTTACAGATAAATAATGTACCTATACAAATATGTAGACAGAGATATAAGGAACCCAAGATCTCAAATCTATATTCTGTCTGTAAAGGGGCATCCCTCCATAAAATATTCCTCAGTGATGTGTGTGCACAAAGAACAAAGAGAAGGAGATAAACACTTTACATATTAGCTGGGGCTTTGATTCCAAACTCTACTTTAATTCCCTAATGTATTAGCTGGGCCACAAAAAAAAAAAAAAACCTACTTTGCCATAGCTGGAGGTAGACCCACAGCTGGAAACTAAATCAGCCTAGACAGTCTTCTGCATCCTTTCACCCCTAACTTCACACACAAATCGTAGATCTTACCATTTGCTGGGGGCGCTTATTAGACTCCTCTCTTATGTTATTATTGCTCTCATGTATCCACTGGGACAAATGAAGTGAGAAATACCATCTTTCAAGACTTTATTTATATCTTTTTCATATTATACCAGAAACTTCCAAATGTACCAAGATAAAATAATCAATTAATTTTATCATGAGATCATTCTCTTAAGTTGAGAATTCACCTCATATTCTACTTCCCTGCTAGAAAAAGTTTCAGTTAAGTAGCCCAACCAAACCTAGCAGATAAGGCAATGCGATATGACCCAGATGACAGAATGGCCCGAATAATGGGATGCCCATAGAACAAAATGCCTCAAGCTTTATTCTTCACTGTAAAATGTAACCAAGTAAGCTTTTCTCTATTATCAAGTTTATCTTTGTTCTCACAGAGAACAAGATCCAACTGTGGATTTTCTTTGTCTATAATTTCAAGGTATCCAGGATAATCACCTTCCATTTTCTCCAATAAACTCCAGATACCTGGATATATCAATCACAAAAATCAGTATCATTTTTCACACAATGATTTTTGCAAACATTATACATATACACATCACAGCCACCTGTCCAATTGGGTGTTATTACCCTTATTTTACTTAAAATATTTTACTTACTTATTTTAATTAAGTAAGGAAATTAAGAATCAGAAAGTTCAAATTACTTGTAAGGCTACACAGCTAATTTAATCTCACCCAAAAATCTTTTTTATTTCCCCATTCATTATACTGTCTCATCGAAGCAACTTAATAACTCCCTTCATTTACTCAATGTTATTTCTCTCTCCTTCTTCCCTATTGAATCAACAAATAGGAAAGCATATTCCCAATTACAGCTTTTGTAAGTGCAAGAAGGCCAGCCCCTCACCTTTGTGGCATCAATTAGAAACATGATAGGAAACAACAGAAAACCAGACTCTGCTGTTTTCACAGCAAACATAAAAGCTATAATAATATTCTAAATTTTGAAAATGCCCATTAAGAGGATTTATGTACTTTATTTAAATTGGTTCTGTTTAATGTGTGATGAGTTCAGATATTTTCCCAACCAGTATTCTGATGTTTTCCATTTTATCAATGACGATAAACTTTTATGTTAAGAAGTTAATTCATTTTTTTAAAGTCAGTTTACTTTAGTGAAGAAAGTCATCACAAGTTCCCATTTGTTACTGACTCAATATATAACTTACTTTTGGTGTTATATAGGGCTTTTCCCTGAAATATACTTCTCCGTGTGTTCTCTAGGGTAAGAGTATTTCTCTCAGTGACACCTAGTCATTGAATAGTTGACTTCCAGTCTTGATAGATCATCAGTCTTGCAACTTAGAGTCTTCCACCTCTGGATTTATGTTCAGTGTCAAACTCTAATGACTTTATATGGGTGATTTTCTTCTTTCAGCAACAGGAAAAGCACTGCTATTAGACCTAGTTTTACATATCCTCTCATTCCGTCTAAAATTTCTGAGTCAAGCTAAGCATCTGCATTTTTTCTCGAAGTCACAGATAAAATGTTTCAAAATATGAAAACAACTCAAATAAGATAAAATCTGTTCTCTACATAATTATCAACTTCTGTCTAGGTTGAATAAAGATTTACCCTTTATGGACTCTATTGCTTTATAAAAAACAAAGTATGGATATAGAGGAAGCACTTTCTGCCTTTAAAGAGTATTATCTAGACTACAAACTGCTTCACTGTAATGTTCCCTTAGGAACTGAAACAGCATTGGGGAGTTTCCAAAGTTCCACTTAGTTTAAGAGATAGTCAGTACAAATCTACTCTCTTAAATGGAGATTTTGGACATGGATTTCCTTAATTGAACGTTCATATCCAGGATATATTAAGAGGGAACTAAAATTTGATGACGCAACATTATACTCTCTAAGGAGAATCTTCTAATTAGAAATCTCCTTACAAGTAAGAGTGGAGCTTAATTAATTTTGAATCCCACTCATTTTATGATGTTCCAGGATGCAACTGCTTTTCTCATATCAGTTCATTGAGTCCCTTTTAGTTTGAATATGATTATACCAGTTTTTTTAAAATATAGTCAAAAGGAGATTCAACGCACATAAAGTTAATTTTAAGTCATTCTAAAACCCTTCTTATTCACTCAAAATTCAGTGACAATTCCAAACTATTTGTGAAGGTCTATTTAAAATATAGTATAATTTAACATATATAGTATTTAAGGATAGGCAATTTTAATAAAGGCTTAAAACAACTATATTCATATTTATGTACATCCAGTATAATGAATATTTTTTAACTGAACCAATAAAATGTATTATCTCTAAAGAGGTTCTCCCTGTAATTTTGAAATAAGGGGAGGAAATAAGGCTTCCCAGCTTTAGAGTGGGAGGAATATATTGTTCTTGGAAAATATCCATCTCTTTCCTGCTGTTCAATTAATTTCCTACTTTATTTCACTTTTCCTTTCTTCTTTTATAATATTTATATATTTTCCATACGTAAATGATCTTTTTTCCTCTTTAGTTCTTGATCTTTCCATAATCTATATGTTTGAAAAATGTAGATTTGAAGCTTGATTAGTGATTCCAGGTAGAGATTTTCTTATTATGTTACTTAGAGACACATGCTGGGGTGTTATATTTAAAGACAGATGGCAAAAATCATATGAACACTCCATGTGGCTAGCTCTGTATCCATCAATTTTCAGCTGAAGAGGCTAGCTCAAGCATCTGCAATAACCATAGAAGAGAAAATAAAAATGGAGAAGACTAGAAATTTTCACTCATTAAAAAAGTGGTTTTATTTGCTCTGACACCAAAATATACTGAATTTGAAAGTTCTTCAGATGGTTGTGGTGTAAAGCACTCCTACAGAGAAGTGACTGTTTTCTAAATATACATAGCTCATTTCCTCTGAGTCGGAATTTTAACTGGGAGCCAGGAACAGATACAGCTATCTTAATGTTTTATGGCGCCAGCAGATAGAACTACCTATCATATTAGGATTGCTTCATTGCTGGATTCCAAAAGTACTAGGTTCGAAACCAATAATATCACCCACAGATCCTCCCTTCTAGCCGCCCTCATCTTCATCTCAAAAATTTGCTAATGCTGTTAAATGTACATTTCTGCCCCTGAAAACCCTGTGCCTTTCAAGAAGCCAAGAATCTCATCCAAGAAAACAAACTCTCCATTGTTTCTGAGATTCACCAAGTTTCACTTTATCCTTAGGAATCCTGTTCCATCTGTGAAGTCCTGACTACAAGTTAGACCTCTCCAATAAAGCCCCTGCTCCAGTTTCCAGACTCTTTCCAAGGGCAGGTATGTCCCAGGAATCATTACTCCCACCATGACTCAGGTGACTCTGACTCCATCTCAGAGTGAAAGAGGACATATGTGCTCAATCACACAAATGTAAGGACATCTAATTTAACATAACAAATTTATACACAGCCATATAAGTATATATTCACACAGACATGCACACACACACACATACATGCACATGCACACATGCACTCACTCTCTCTCACTATTGATGTAAGAAAGTAATAATCCTGAAAGGATGGAATAATATAGTACTATGGACTGAATATTTGTGACCCTTCATAATCCATATATTGAGACCTAATCCCCAATGTGATGATGTTTGAATTTAGGGCCTTTAGGAGTTTATCAGGTCATAAGGGTGGAGCCTTTGTGAATGGGATCAGTCTCCTTATAAAAGAAGCTACAGCAAGATTCTCACCCCTTCCAACATGGGAGGACAGAGAGAAGATGGACCCATCTACCAATGAACCTGAAACCAGACACTGAACCTGTTGATACCTTCATCTTAAACTTCCCTGCCTCCAGACTGTGAGAATGTTTATAATCCATCCACTTTATGTTATTTTGTTACAGTAGCCCAAACAGACAAAAACATAAAGTATGAGAAACAAATATTAGAAGAGTATTAAAATGTTAAAGCGATAAAATGATCAAATGAAAGCCAAACTGGTTATGAGAGGTTATGAGTAAGAAAGCAAAAAGTAGAAGAGACAGGGATTTGTGGAAATGAAAGAAACAGGAACAGAAAAGACTCTGAGGCAGAGGAAGATAGATGTTTTTGGTCAGCAACGTTACCAGGATAAGCTTACAAGTAGTAACCAATATTACTTTCAGTCCTAACTGATGCCTTTGTCTTAGTCTTGAACGCGCTGCTAGTTTAATGCCTTAAACCTGCTCTAAGAGCTCAGGTAAAGCTCTCAACTAAAGTTTACCAAGAAATCTCTTGGAACACTTGGAGCATGAGTGCTTGGGAACAGGAGACACACCCAGACAAGACCAAATCTTTCTCTGAACTCAGTTCTGTATCTCTTCTCTTCTCGTCAAAAAAATCTTCTCTGCAGTTCATGAATTCTGCACGCACTACAGGATGAACTGGTTCTAATATCCACCTTTAACATAGGTGAAAGGGTTGTTTATTTCAGAACTTTATAAAGACAACTAAAGAAATAATTGACAATAACAGAAACCATACTAGAGAACAAAATCTTAAAAAAAAAAAAAAGCTAACCTCAGTCATTGAGAGAGACACATCTTAGAGTTAACCCAATAAGTCACCTTAGGATGTATGGTCCACTCCTCATTTGCATAATCTCTTCCCCTTGAGTGTGGGCAAGACCTGTGACTTGCTTCTTACCAACAGACTATAACAAAGGTGATGGGCAACCATTCTCTTGACTACGTTACATAATATAACAAAAATGATAGAATGTCACTCTCATGGTGACTCCATCTTAGACAACTGAGTTAATTAAATCTCTGGATGAGATCACAGGCCCAACCGCACCTTTATTTCAGCCTGGTTAGACTCTGAACAAAGGACCCAACTAACCCATGCACTGAGTCCTAGCACAAGGAAACTATGGAATAAAAAATGTGTTTTGTTTTGATCTGGCAAATATGTGGTAATTTTTTACATAGAAACAGAAAACTAAAACAAACACACATGCACATAAACCTATTCTGAATTGTTTATGTCAACCTTCCTAATTTTAACCTTCTTAATTTTAACAGTCTCCCTGTGTATTATATCAAGCATATTTTTAAACGCCATCACATGTTAAGAATATTTTTACTATAAAAGCTTTTGGAGAGATTTTCATAATTTTGCTTATTTGAGAACAAATATTTCATTTCAGTTTTCCTTGTTATTTTACCTCTATCCTAAGATATGACAGTTGAGTTAAGCTGCAGTTGAACAAGTGATAAAATGTTATGCTCTATGGATATTTCCTTAAATGTTAACTTCTTTTAATTTCCAAGATTTCCAATTCTAGAGTCATTTTTCTGGTTGTACATATATTTGTAGGTCATCTGAAAGTTTATAGCCCTACAAATTGTGCCTATATTACGTAATGGATAAAATGGCCCTGCACAAAAGCAAATTATAAAGAATAAAAGACAAAGGTGTGAAATTCACTTCTAATTCTACTTCAATAAGCGTTTAATGAAACTTTTTACAAACTCTGGCTGAGGGAAAAATTTCCCTGCTGGTTCTTTTCTTATCCTTTTTTTCACGGTCTAATTTGGGATCCTTGGCAGGCCCTATGTTGTGTTCCATCTTGATCCGCGTCTCATGGGAATATGCACTGAAAAGACAGCGCAGTCGCAAAGGCATTTCATTCTTTCTGAAGATAATGTTCCAAATGATCACTCTAAGAATTTTTATGAATTAATGCATATAGTTCCAGCTGTTCCCAACCCTATTAGTTACTACACAGATCGGTTCAAAAGCTAAAGTCATGGAGATCTTGTCTCCTTCAATTCTCTTGAAAATGACTCCTCAGTTACCAATTTTTCTGGAAATGACTTCCCTAATTGTCTGAATCTATCTACCAGGCTTTGTGAACATTGCTCTTCTCTCTTCTGAGAAGAACCTACTCTAGGAAGGGTTTTATGTGGTTTTGCTGGGGAGGAAAAGCCTTTCAGGTCCTGAGCACTCCATCCTCAAGATGCTCACTCCCCTCAATATGAACCCAGTTCAGAAGTTATTCACTCCACAATGATTTCCTTATTGTGATATCAAACATCATCTTCCCACTACCGCAGCCAGGATCTTGCTGTTAATCATTTTTTATCAACCATGTGTGGCCTACATTTTCTCAACCCTTTTTTTTTTACAACCATGTCTATGACTTTGGAAAGTAACAGACCCCCTAAGGGCAGTTACCGTGTACCAAAAGGAAAGGAGACTAAACAGAACATTTCCACTTAAACAAATCTAAACAGAAAAATATGACAATGGATAATGACATTTGAATGTCATGAAAAGAAAGGCAGTAGCAAAGGCATTTGAAGTACAACTTAAAAGAATGAAGTATAACAGAACATGGCTAGAAAGTGCCAGGCAGTATTTGCTACATTCTAAAAAGGGATTGCTGGATGTATTTCTCCGTATGTCATTAAGAGGCATGCACTTGTCTTGGGTATCATACCAAGTCACATATAGAGACAGACCTCGATATCATTTTGGACAGTAAAGGAAAGATGTGACAAAAGATTCGCTCTATCAAATTTCCAAGCAAAGATATGAATAATAGAGTCAAAACACCTAATGTTTTTTAAATTGTGTATGCTCTTGATAAAGATTAAATATTCTACTACATCAAAAACCTTTGAAAATCATACAATAGTAGTAATTTGTTACATTATTATAATTAATATCAAAATGTAGTATAGTATAATGGCTAATCATCATGAATTTTGGAGTCAGATAAATCTGTGTTAGAATTTAGCACCCTCCATTTAGCAGTGGAAGACCACTGAATGAGTGAATTAAACTTTCTAAGCCTTCGTTTCTTCATTTGTAAAATATAGGAAATAACACTTTCTTCATGGCAAACAATAAATTAGATACTCTTTATATAGTGCTCATCATAGGGTCTAGCAATTAGTAAGTGTTCAGTATCTGCTAGCAAGTTTTATATTTACTTCAAATGTCTTATAGAAGAAATTATTTTTTATATTTATATAAAGAGAGGAAATTGTGAAGAAAAGGAAAATATAGCCAAAAATAATTAGTTGAAGACAGTGGTGAGATTAAAATACACGTCATAAAGTCATACATACTCTGCTAGATAGAAACCATGAATTTAACTCAGAGGTCCCTAGAAGCTGGTGTGAAGAAGAAAACGTGATCAGTCATCTGACTTCAAAAAAAAAAGAAAAAATAGAAAGCCATGTTTAAAAGAAACCCAGATAGGGGAACTCCCTGGCAGTCCAGCCGTTAGGACTTGGTGCTTTCACTGCCGTGGGCCCAGGTTCAGCCTCTGGTCGAGGAAGTAAGATCCCACAAGCAGTGCAGCCAAAAATTTTTAAATAAATAAATAAATAAAAGAAACTCAGATATTCTAAAAAAAAATGTGTCACATCTCTACGTCCTCACAATAAGGTCTCTATGTGAGGTGTAAATATTTTCCTCAATTACTTTTTTACAGTAAAGCAAATAGACAAGTGTTTCGATTTTCTTATAACATCCCTCAAATTTGGCTAATGGAATAATACTAAAATGCAGTTTAGTGACAGTAATTTTAAAATGGTGCAGTTTGGGTGCATGACTCTCTGATGAAAAACAATACATCAATAAATAAGTCTTAGTAATAACCATGTTTCTGTAGCACTTTGAAATCCATGATTATTTTTAATTCTAAAAACTAGGTAAAGCAAGTATATTCATCCTCATTTTATAGATATGGAAACTGAGTCTCAAACAGGCTCTATGATTTGCCCAGAGTTATATAGGAGATCGTAACAGAGCAGAGACTCTATCTTCTGTTTCTTAATCTCATGCCCTTTTCACAAATCCCATTCCCTCTTCACAATAATGTCCTGAAATGGACTGACCATTGGAAAAGCATAGAAAGGACTCTAGCTTCTGCCACTCTCAGGGATAGAAGCCATCTTGAACAACCTTGTTTTGACAGATAAAAATCTGATTGGAAAGTCTCAACCAGGCAGAGTTACTTCCATGATACTAGTGACTTGGGGGACTTCACAAAAGTAATTCTTAAAATGCAAGTCATCTATAAGCTATAAGAAGATAATAACAATAATGTTTTTTATTTTCACAGTGCTTTAGATTTCTCAAAATACTTGCATATGATAGTTTGTAGTTCCCTAAAGAAGGCTGCCCCTGTTAAGGGGCAGCTTCTTTACAGCAGATGAGATGTCATTCAATTCCACCTTTTTCAGAGAGCTGCAGATTAAGCAAGAGAAAACAGAACCATATATGGACACTCTGAAACAAGATCCTTTTACACAGCACAACCTTAATAGGTGGCTTTTACAAATACATCCACATGGCATAGAAATTACTCATATACTGAAAGAAAATAGTGCACGTAGGTGCTTATTAATTTGTAAGCTGATATTTTATAGCACATAAAGAAGAAATGGCAAAACTCGGCAAAGAGTAAACATTTTAAAAAGGAAGAATTCATAACATATACTCAGACCTCAAAAAAGATAAAGATTCCAACTGCAGTTTGAAAAGGTTACACTGCTATTTTTAAAGGCAACCCACAACCACGTGCAAAATCTGGTTTTAGGGAAAATATTTGCTAAGTACTTAAATTATGGAATATTCTGTTTTCCAAAGGATGCAAATATTTGGTCTGTCAATAATTAAGTTTCTGTGTTTCCTGTAGGAAGTTGGTGCAAGGATAAGGAATGATGGTGTGAAATTCAACAGTTACTAAAATTGAGCAACTTGGAATGAAAAAGGGCTTTTTAAATTTTATTATCTAATATAGTTCTGAATATGGCAATGACCTAAGGATTATGAATATGGAAAACATCTCATTTTGAGTCTAACGTTTTGATCCTAGTACCTCATTTTCTTCCAAGAAAATAATGTAATCAGGTTGAGAGAACACATGCAGAGCAAAGATTAGCCAATTTTAACTAATGCTTTCTGGAAATCGTGCACAGTGTACAATAGGGGCTTTCATTACCTGGGTGACACATGGCTGGTGACAGGAATCTGACTTCACTGATTACTGCAGGCTTCCATCTGGTGGCAAAACATGCTCCTTGTTCATCTGATCCAGGTTGAGATCTTAAGCCAGTGTCTGTCGGGGAACTGTCTTGAAAACAATCAATCCAACAAAACCATAACGTCTCAGAACAAGACAGGTAAATTATTTCTTTGTAATCTATCCAAACCCCAACCAATAACCAAAAAATAGTTTTCTTATTTTTTAGTTTTCAACTGAGAAAACAGAGCTGCTATTACAGTTGCATTTTGGAAATTACTATTTTGCTATTCAGACTGTAAAGCTCAAATTTTTTAAAAGGGTATATTGCATTTGTGCTTAAACAACATCTAGCAAAATATATACTCAGTAGATAGCAATTACTTGTGATAATACACCCTTCAGCAAAAGACCTTCCCATGGTCCCATATTTAATATGGAACATAAGAGACTATCACTTGTTTCCTTTACTTATCTCCCTCTCCTGCTTTGTTCCTTTGTTCCTTTTGTTTTGTTCATCTATGAACATAGTTAGGTAATCAACAAAAAGTAAATTTATAAAAATGTAATATTTTTTAATCTATGAAGAGGACTCCAAAGGTGATGGAAAAGCTCATAGAAACATATTTGGTTACTTTTAACTCAAAAATCATTTTGGTTGCCAGATACTCTTTTGACATATGATACCAATTCTCAGTCTAAATGCAGATTCTGCTCCTATGACAACCTAAGCACAAATGCTTTTCCTTCTCCTGCCATTGAAATAGGTGTTGAGGACACCTTGTATGGCAACATCCTTATTCCCAAGGCCTCTGGACTGGAATGATGAAGTGCAGGTGACAACTTAAACTGGCTGACATTTTCTGGATTTACTTTGTTGGCATCAATAAGGAAATAAGAGGAGTAAAGGGGGAAATATTTATCCTACTTCTAGAAGGAGGTAAGAATGTTAGGAAGAAAACACATTCTCCACTTAAAAGGATTGAAGGAGAGTAAGTGTCATAATGGGAAAGCTAGGGTTCTTTAGAAAAAGGAGATGAAGGGAATAGGAATGGGCAAAAATGGGATGAGGAGTGAATTTGGTAAAATAACAGGATACAAAATTAATGCACAGAAATATATTGCATTCCTATACACTAATGATGAAAAATCTGAAAGAGAAATTAAGGAAACACTCCCATTTACCACTATAACAAAAAGAATAAAATACCTAGGAATAAACCTACCTAAGGAGACAAAAGACCTGTATGCAGAAAACTATAAGACACTGATGAAAGAAATTAAAGATGATACCAACAGATGGAGAGATATACCATGTTCTTGGATTTGAAGAATCAACATTCTGAAAATGACTATACTACCCAAAGCAATCTACAGATTCAATGCAATCCTTATCAAGTTACCAATGGCATTTTTCACAGAACTAGAACAAAAAATTTCGCAATTTGTAATGGAAACACAAAAGATCCCGAATAGCCAAAGCAATCTTGAGAAAGAAAAATGGAGCTGTAGGAATCAGGCTCCCAGGCTTCAGACTATACTACAAAGCTACAGTAAGCAAGACAGTATGGTACTGGCACAAAAACAGAAATATAGATCAATGAAACAGGATAGAAAGCCCAGAGATAAACCCATGCACATATGGTCACCTTATTTTTGATAAAGGAGACAAGAATACACAATGGAGAAAAGACAGCCTCTTCAATAAGTGGTGCTGGGAAAACTGGACAACTACATGTAAAAGAATGAAATTAGAACACTCCCTAACACCATACACAAAAATAAACTCAAAATGGATTAAAGACGTAAATGTAAGGCCAGACACTATCAAACTCTTAGAGGAAAACATAGGCAGAACACTCTATGACATAAATCACAGTAAGAGTCTTTTTGACCCACCTCCTAGAGAAATGGAAATAAAAACAAAAATAAACAAATGGGACCTAATGGAACTCAAAAGCTTTCGCACAGCAAAGGAAACCATAAACAAGATGAAAAGACAACACTCAGAATGGGAGAAAATATTTGCAAATGAAGCAACCGACAAAGGATTAATCTCCAAAATTTACAAGCACTCATGCAGCTCAATATCAAAAAAACAAACAACCCAATCTAAAAACGGCCAGAAGACCTAAATAGACATTTCTCCAAAGAAGATATACAGATTGCCAACAAACACATGAAAGAATGTTCAACATCACTAATCATTAGAGAAATGTAAATCAAAACTACAGTGAGGTATAACCTCAAACCAGTCAGAATGGCCATCATCAAAAAAATTTACAAACAATAAATGCTGGAGAGGGTATGGAGAAAAGGGAACCCTCTTGCACTGTTGGTGGGAATGTAAATTGACACAGCCACTATGGAGAACAGTATGGAGGTTCCTTAAAAAACTAAAAATAGAATTACCATACGACCCAGCAGTCCCACTACTGGGCATATACCCTGAGAAAACCATAATTCAAAAAGAGCCATGTACCACAATGTTCATTGCAGCACTGGTTACAATAGCCAGGACATGGAAGCAACCTAAGTGTCCATCAACAGATGAATGGATAAAGAAGATGTGGCACATATATACAATGGAATATTACTCAGCCATAAAAAGAAACGAAATTGAGTTATTTGTAGTGAGGTGGATGGACCTAGAGTCTGTCATACAGAGCGAAGTAAGTCAGAAAGAGAAAAACAAATACCATATGCTAACACATATATATGGAATCTAAAAGAAAGAAAAATGGTTCTGAAGAACCTAGGGGCAGGACAGGAATAAAGATGCAGATGTTGAGAATGGACTTGAGGACACAGGGAGAGGGAAGGGTAAGCTGGGATGAAGTGAGAGAGTGGCATGCACTTATATATACTACCAAACGTAAAACAGATAGCTAGTGGGAAGCAGCCACATAGCACAGGGAGATCAGCTCGGTGCTTTTTGACCACCTAGAGGGGTGGAATAGGGAAGGTGGGAGGGAGACACAAGGGAGGGGAGACACAAGGGAGGGCAGCTATATGTATACATATAGCTGATTCACTTTGTTATAAAGCAGAAACTAACACACCATTGTAAAGCGATTATACTCCAATAAAGATGTTTTAAAAAAAAAAAGGATGAGGATGAAAGGAATTTTCTTAATGGCAGAAGGCACATGAGAAGGGTTTAGGAAGCCTGTGAGATGCGGGAGACTGGGTCAAACAATGGAGGCAGATGGACAGGGGAACGGTATAGTAATGAGTCCTGGTGATGGATGACATAGGCAGTTGAGGTTCTAAAGGTGACTAATCAGAAGAGGGATGTGCACCGTGATGGGATTAGTCCTGAGAAGGCCTTGAGAGACAGCTGGTATGTTCATGATGGATGTTTTGAGCCCAAGTCCTCTGAGAACACCTTCTCAGAGGACTTTGGCCAGAATCCCCAGCCACTCAAAGGCCTCTTCTCTCTTAACAGCAAAGCAGTGGTGCAGTCTAAGAAAGGATAGATCCTTGTAGACTAGGAGGCCAGGACCTATTGCTTTCCTTAGTGAGCGTGGTGTGATACCTAAAGAAGTTACATCATAAAAGTGATGGAAAAACTAAACCATTGCAGGATGTTTTGTCCTTGTGATAATGGATATATTATATTCACTAATATAGGATACTAAAGGAATCTGTTATTGTTCTCTTCCCTTTCCCCCAAAAGTGACTAAAACTTGGTACTCTACCTCAGGCCTCTCTGCCTCAGAGAATCTGAGATTTGAAAGTAAAATCTGCTATGCATAAGCAATAACTCCCCCACAGGTTAAATCTGAGGTGAAGACACTTGGATGAACAGGATAAAAGCTGGTGCTGGGAAAGAAGACCAGTGAAAGAGAAGCTTCCTCAGGCAAGGTAGGCTCTAGGGGCTTGGGGAGATGCCATGAATGCAGGTAATATCCCTGATGGTAATGCCTTGTGGGATATCCATGGAGGCCAAGAACCGGTCAAAGGTCTTTAGGGACCAAACGTATGGTCCATGCATCCTCCCTAGGATTGCTGGAGAATGCATTTCTGAGCTTGCAGAAAGCAAGAGGGCTTGGTAGGTGGTGGAGGGAAAAATGGAAAGTAGCTTTTCCAGAAAAAGGAGCTACACGAACAGGGAGGGCCATTCCACCTCCCACATCTTTCTATATGCACATAAGTATCCTTCTTCCCCCTTCCAAATTTGGAATCCAAGGAGTGAGAAGACAATTAAAACACGTGACTGAGATTTCATTTCTCACCTCCTTCGAGAGTAGGGGCACGGAGACTGATTTTATTTGAGTTAGAAAATTAAACCAAAATAACATTTCCTGTACTGATGTGTGAGAAGGAAATACTTATCACTTCCACATATAAAAAGTCCTTGCAAGTTACTTATGTTGGTTATTAGTCCAATTCCTCTCAATCTTCCAAAGTTGCTGTCAAATCAGGATGTGCTGAAAGCCTACCATGTGCCAGGAGCAGTACATATATTACATGATTTAATCCTCACAACTTTTCCAAATAAATAGCATCAAACCTATTTTTGAATTGAGGAAATGAACTCAGACAGATTAAGAAATTTGACAAAGGCCTCATAGATGGTAAGATGCTAGTCAGGATTTAAGTCTAAGGTTGTATAAATCCAAAATTCATGTTCTTTTATTTCACCATGCTGCTCCAAAAAACATACATGGAAGATTTTTTGTTTTTGTTTTTGTTTTTTGCGTTACGCAGGCCTCTCACCGCCGTGGCCTCTCCTGTAGCGGAGCACAGGTTCCGGACGCGCAGGCTCAGCGGCCATGGCTCACGGGCCCAGCCGCTCCGTGGCATGTGGGATCTTCCCGGACCGGGACACGAACCCGTGTCCCCTGCATCAGCAGGCGGACTCTCAACCACTGCGCCATCAGGGAAGCGCGGAAGTATTTTTTAATGCATAAAATGATAGATAAATGAAAGCATCATCATTATTATGTTAAAGACTCTAGGGATCAGAGAACATAGGCATAGTATTCTCAGAGTTTTTTCTCATTTCCAGGCATAACAAGGGTACATGCGATTTTGAAGCAAATAACTTTGGGAGTAAAATGTAAAGAAATTATATTTCTCTCTTAAAATATTGTTTCATAATGGTCAAATGTGGTTTTATAAAGAGTCAGGTATTCAGACAGGCTGTCAGAGTAGCTTCAATTCTCTTTTAAAAGTGATCAGATCATTAGCGCAAGTAATAGAACCAAGGTTATGTAAAATTAAATTTACTAGTAAAAAATCAGTTTTTAACCCAAGCTAAAGGAAAAAAAAAGATAAAAGTCACTAACTTCAGATTGGAAGGAAGTTTAGGGAAATGTACGTTGATCCATGTAAGGGATACATGTAAGATCTATAGTTGTTCTTAATTCAGCACTGAAAAGAAGACCCTGACTTCAGAAAAGCTCATGAAATTGACATAACTTCAGTGAAAGTAAATCTGAGCCTCAGATAGGGATTTAAAACTGTGTTCCACTCAAGTCTGGAAGTTAAAATTTGGTGGTACTTCAAATCAGATTTTTAGGGCTTCCGGGAAGATGGCGGAAGAGTAAGACACGGAGATCACCTTCCTCCCCACAGATACACCAGAAATACACCTACACGTGGAACAACTCCTACAGAACACCTACTGAATGCTGGCAGAAGAACTCAGACCTCCCAAAAGGCGAGAAACCCCCCACGTACCTGGATAGGGAAAAAGAAAAAAAGAATAAACAGAGACAAAAGGATAGGGACGGGACCTGCACCAGTGGGAGGGAGCTGTGAAGAAGGAAACGTTTCCACACACTAGGAAGCCCATACGCGGGCGGAGACTGCGGGTGGCGGAGTGGGGAAAGCTTCGGAGCCGCGGAGGAGAGCACAGCAACAGGGGTGCAGAGGGCAAAGCAGAGAGATTCCCGCACAGAGGATCGGGGCCGACCGGCACTCACCAGTCCGAGAGGCTTGTCTGCTCGCCCGCCGGGGCGGGCGGGGCTGGGAGCTGAGGCTCGGGCTTCGGTCGGAGCACAGGGAGAGGACTAGGGTTGGCGGCGTGAACACAGCCTGAAGGGGGTGAGTGCGCCACGGCTGGCCGGGAGGGAGTCCGGGAAAAAGCCTGGACCTGCCGAAGAGGCAAGAGACTTTTTCTTCCCTCTTTGTTTCCTGGTGCGCGAGGAGAGGGGATTAAGAACGCTGCTTAAAGGAGCTCCAGACACGGGCGCGAGCCGCGGCTAAAAGCGTGGACCCCAGAGACGGGCATGAGACGCTAAGGCTGCTGCTGCTGCCACCAAGAACCCTGTGTGCGAGCACAGGTCACTATCCACACCTCCCTTCCGGGGAGCCTGGGCAGCCAGCCGCTGCCAGGGTCCCGGGAACCAGGGACAACTCTCCCGGAAGAACGCACGGCGCGCCTCACGCTGGTGCAACGTCACGCCGGCCTCTGCCGCCGCAGGCCCGCCCCGCCCTCCGTGCCCCTCCCTCCCCCCCCCCTCCCCCGGCCTGAGTGAGCCAGAGCCCACGAATCAGCGGCTCCTTTAACCCCATCCTGTCTGAGCGAAGAACAGACGCCCTCCGGTGATCTACACGCAGAGGCGGGGCCAAATCCAAAGCAGAACGCCTGGGAGCTGTGAGAACAAAGAAGAAAAAGGGAAATCTCTCCAAGCAGCCTCAGGAGCAGCTGATTAAATCTCCACAGTCAACTTGATGTACCCTGCATCTGTGGAATACCTGAATAGACAACGAATCATCCCAAATTGAGGAGGTGGATTTTGAGAGCAATTTTATGACTTTTTCCCCTTTTCCTCTTTTTGTGAATGTGTATGTGTACGCTTCAGTGTGAGATTTTTGTCTGTATAGCTTTGCTTCCACCATTTGTCCTAGGGCTCTATCTGTCCATTGTTTTTTGTTTGTTTCTCTTAATAATTATTTTTTATTTTAATAACTTTATTATATTTTATCATTATTTTAATTTATCTTCTTTCTTTCTTTTTTTCTTCCTTCCCTCCTTCCTTCCTTCCTCCCTCCCTCCCTCGTTCCTTTCTTTCTTTCTTTCTACTTCTACTAATTCTTTCTTTCTGATTTTTCTCCCTTTTATTCTGAGCCGTGTGGATGAAAGGCTCTTGGTGCTGCAGCCAGGAGTCAGTGCTGAGCCTCTGAGGTGGGAGAGCCAACTTCAGGATACTGGTCCACAAGAGACCTCCCAACTCCACGTCATATCAAACAGCGAAAATCTCCCAGAGATCTCCATCTCAAAAAAGCACCCAGCTTCACTCAATGACCAGCAAGCTACAGTGCTGGACATCCTATGCCAAACAACTAGCAAGACAGGAACACAACCTCACCTATTAGCAGAAAGGCTGCCTAAAATCATAATAAGTCCACAGACATCCCAAAACACACCACCAGACGTGGACCTGCCTACCAGAAAGACAAGATCCAGCCTCATCCACCAGAACACAGGCACTAGTCCCCTCCACCAGGAAGCCTACACAACCCACTGAACCAACCTTAGCCACTGGGGACAGACACCAAAAACAATGGGAGCTACAAACCTGCAGCCTGCAAAAAGGAGACCCCAAACACAGTAAGATAAGCAAAATGAGAAGACAGAAAAACACACAGCAGATGAAGGAGCAAGATAAAAACCCACCAGACCTAACAAATGAAGAGGAAATAGGCAGTCTACCTGAAAAAGATTTCAGAATAATGATAGTAAAGATGATCCAAACTCTTTGAAACAGAATAGACAAAATGCAAGAAACATTTAACAAGGACCTAGAAGAACTAAGATGAAACAAACAATGATGAACAACACAATAAATGACATTAAAAATACTCTAGATGGGATCAATAGCAGAATAACTGAGGCAGAAGAACGGATAAGTGACCTGGAAGATAAAACACTGGAAATAACTACTGCAGAGCAGAATAAAGAAAAAAGAATGAAAAGAACTGAGGACAGTCTCAGAGACCTCTGGGACAACATGAAACGCACTAACATTCAAATTATAGGGGTTCCAGAAGAAGAAGAGAAAAAGAAAGGGACTGAGAAAATATTTGAAGAGATTATAGTTGAAAACTTCCCTAATATGGGAAAGGAAATAGTTAATCAAGTCCAGGAAGCACAGAGAGTCCCATACAGGATAAATCCAAGGAGAAATATGCCATGACACATATTAATCAAACTGTCAAAAATTAAATACAAAGAAAACATATTAAAAGCATCAAGGGTAAAACAACAAATAACACACAAGGGAATCCCCATAAGGTTAACAGCTGATCTTTCAGCAGAAACTCTGCAAGCCAGAAGGGACTGGCAGGACATATTTAAAGTGATGAAGGAGAAAAAACTGCAACCAAGATTACTCTACCCAGCAAGGATCTCATTCAGATTTGATGGAGAAATTAAAACCTTTACAGACAAGCAAAAGCTGAGAGAGTTCAGCACCACCAAACCAGCTACAACAACTGCTAAAGGAACTTCTCTAGGCAAGAAACACAAGAGAAGGAAAAGACCTACAATAACGAACCCAAAACAATTAAGAAAACGGGAACAGGAACAAACATATCGATAACTACCTTAAATGTAAATAGACTAAATGCTCCCACCAAAAGACACAGATTGGCTGAATGAGTACAAAAACAAGACCCATATATTTACTGTCTACAAGAGACCCACTTTAGACCTAGAGACACATACAGACTGAAAGTAGGGGGATGGAAAAAGATATTTCATGCAAATGGAAACCAAAAGAAAGCTGGAGTAGCAATTCACATATCAGACAAAATAGACTTTAAAATAAAGACTATTAGAAGAGATAAAGAAGGACACTACATAATGATCAAGGGATCAATCCAAGAAGAAGATATAACAATTGTAAATATTTATGCACCCAACCTAGGAGCACCTCAATACATAAGGCAAATACTAACAGCCATAAAAGGGGAAATCGACAGTAACACATTCATAGTAGGGGAATTTAACACCCCACTGTCACCAATGGACAGATCATCCAAAATGAAAATAAATAAGGCAACACAAGCTTTAAATGATACATTAAACAAGATGGACTTAATTGATATTTATAGGACATTCCTTCCAAAAACAACAGAATACACATTTTTCTCAAGTGCTCATGGAACATTCTCCAGGATAGATCATATCTTGGGTCACAAATCAAGCCTTGGTAAATTTAAGAAAATTGAAATTGTATCAAGTATCTTTTCTGACCACAACGCTATCAGACTAGATATCAATTACAGGAAAAGATCTGTAAAAAATAAAAACATATGGAGGCTAAACAATACACTACTTAATAACGAAGTGATCACTGAAGAAATCAAAGAGGAAATTAAAAAATACCTAGAAACAAATGACAATGGAGACACGACGGCCCAAAATCTATGGGATGCAGCAAAAGCAGTTCTAAGAGGGAAGTTTATAGCAATACAATCCTACCTTGAGAAACAGGAAGCATCTCGAATAAACAGCCTAACCTTGCACCTAAAGCAATTAGAGAACGAAGAACAAGATAACCCCAAAGTTAGCAGAAGGAAAGAAATCGTAAATATCAGATCAGAAATAAATGAAAAAGAAATGAAGGAAACAATAGCAAAGATAAATAAAACTAAAACCTTGTTCTTTGAGAAGATAAACAAAATTGATAAACCATTAGCCAGACTCATCAAGAAAAAAAGGGAGAAGACTCAAATCAATAGAATTAGAAAGGAAAAAGGAGAAGTAACAATGGACACTGCAGAAATACAAAAGATCATGAGAGATTACTACAAGCAACTCTATGCCAATAAAATGGACAACCTGGAAGAAATGGACAAATTCTTAGAAATGCACAACCTGCCAAGATTAATCAAGAAGAAATAGAAAATATGAACAGACCAATCACAAGCACTGAAATTGAAACTGTGATTAAAACTTTTCCAACAAAAGCCCAGGCCCAGATGGCTTCACAGGCGAATTCTATCAAACATTTAGAGAAGAACTAACACCTGTCCTTCTCAAACTCTTCCAGAATACAGCAGAGGGAGGAACACTCCCAAACTCATTCTACGAGGCCACCATCACCCTGATACCAAAACCAGACAAAGTTGTCACAAAGAAAGAAATCTACAGTCCAATATCACTGATGAACATAGATGCAAAAATCCTCAACAAAATACTAGCAAACAGAATCCAACAGCACATTAAACGGATCATACACCATGATCGAGTGGGGTTTATTCCAGGAATGCAAGGATTCTTCAATATACGCAAATCAATCAACGTCATACACCATATTAATAAGCTGAAGGAGAAAAGCCATGTGATCATCTCAATAGATGCAGAGAAAGCTTTCGACAAAATTCAACACCGATTTATGATAATAACCCTGCAGAAAGTAGTCATAGAGGGAACTTTCCTCAACATAGTAAAGGCCATATATGACAAATCCACAGCCAACATCGTCCTCAGTGGTGACAAACTGAAAGCATTTCCACTAAGATCAGGAACAAGACAAGGTTGCCCACTCTCACCACTCTTATTCAACATAGTTTTGGAAGTTTTAGCCACAGCAATCAGAGAAGAAAAGGAAATAAAAGGAATCCAAATCGGAAAAGAAGAAGTAAAGCTGTCACCCTTTGCGGATGACATGATACTATACATAGAGAATCCTAAAGATGCTACAAGAAAACTACTAGAGCTAATCAATGAATTTGGTAAAGTAGCAGGATACAAAATTAATGCACAGAAATCTCTGGCATTCCTATACACTAATGATGAAAAATCTGAAAGTGAAATCAAGAAAACACTCCCATTTACCATTGCAACAAAAAGAATAAAATATCTAGGAATAAACCTACCTAAGGAGACAAAAGACCTGTGTGCAGAAAATTATAAGACACTGATGAAAGAAATTAAAGATGATACAAATATATGGAGAGATATACCATGTTCTTGGATTGGAAGAATCAACATTGTGAAAATGACTCTACTACCCAAAGCAATCTACAGATTCAATGCAATCCCTATCAAACTACCACTGGCATTTTTCACAGAACTAGAACAAAAAATTTCACAATTTGTATGGAAACACAAAAGACCCCGAATAGCCAATGCAATCTTGAGAACGAAAAACGGAGCTGGAGGAATCAGGCTCCCTGACTTCAGACTATACTACAAAGCTACAGTAATCAAGACAGTATGGTACCAGCACAAAAACAGAAAGAAAGATCAATGGAACAGGATAGAAAGCCCAGAGATAAACCCATGCACATATGGTCACCTTATCTTTGATAAAGGAGGCAGGAATGTACAGTGGAGAAAGGACAGCCTCTTCAATAAGTGGTGCTGGGAAAACTGGACAGGTACATGTAAAAGTATGAGAGTAGATCACTGCCTAACACCATACACAAAAATAAGCTCAAAATGGACTAAAGACCTAAATGTAAGGCCAGAAACTATCAAACTCTTAGAGGAAAACATAGGCAGAACACTCTATGACATAAATCACAGCAAGATCCTTTTTGACCCACCTCCTAGAGAAATGGAAATAAAAAAAAAACAAGAAAAACAAATGGGACCTAATGAAACTTCAAAGCTTTTGCACAGCAAAGGAAACCATAAATAAGACCAAAAGACAACCCTCAGAATGGGAAAAAATATTTGCAAATGAAGCAACTGACAAAGGATTAATCTCCAAAATTTATAAGCAGCTCATGTAGCTTAATAACAAAAAACAAAAAACCTAATCCAAAAATGGGCAGAAGACCTAAATAGACATTTCTCCAAAGAAGGTATACAGACTGCCAACAAACACATGAAAGAATGCTCAACATCACTAATCATTAGAGAAATGCAAATCAAAACTACAATGAGATATCATCTCACACCAGTCAGAATAGCCATCATCAAACAATCTAGAAACAATAAATGCTGGAGAGGGTGTGGAGAAAAGGGAACCCTCTTGCACTGTTGGTGGGAATGTAAATTGATACAGCCACTGTGGAGAACAGTATGTAGGTTCCTTAAAAAACTAAGAATAGAATTACCATATGACCCAGCAATCCCAGTACTGGGCATATACCCTGAGAAAACCATAATTCAAAAAGAGTCATGTACCAAAATGTTCATTGCAGCTCTATTTACAATAGCCCGCAGATGGAAACAACCGAAGTATCCATACTCAGATGAATGGATAAAGAAGATGTGGCACATATATACAATGGAATATTACTTAGCCATAAAAAGAAACGAAATTGAGCTATTTGTAATGAGGTGGATGGACCTAGAGTCTGTCATACAGAGTGAAGTCAGAAAGAGAAAGACAAATACCATATGCTAACACATATATATGGAATTTAAGGGGAAAAAAATGTCATGAAGAACCTAGGGGTAAGACAGGAATAAAGACACAGACCTACTAGAGAATGGACTTGAGGATATGGGGAGGAGGAAGGGTAAGCTGTGACAAATTGAGAGAGAGGCATGGACATATATACACTACCAAACGTAAGGTAGATAGCTAGTGGGAAGCAGCCACATAGCACAGGGAGATCAGCTCAGTGCTTTGTGACCGCCTGGAGGAGTGGGATAGGAAGGGTGGGAGGGAGGGAGACGCAAGAGGGAAGACATATGGGAACATATGTATATATGTAACTGATTCATTTTGTTGTAAAGCAGAAACTAACACACCATTGTGAAGCAATTATACTCCAATAAAGATGTTTAAAAAAATCAGATTTTTATAATAGATGAATGTTAGTATGTTTATACTTTATTAACTCAAATTATTGTATAATTACTCAACAGATGGTTGAAAAGCAACAATGTGCCAGAAGGGAGGTGAAGAGTTGGGAGAAAGGGCAGAATAAGGACAAGACTGAGACTCAAACAAGAAGGAGGGAGTCAGGGAACAGATTCCCAGATCGTTCCAGAGAGGAGGCCCATGTGGTCAAGACACAGTGTTTTAGGACCCAACTCTCACAACAGAGGTTCTGGAACTAGTTAGCAGCATGGTTTTCAATCAAGAAGGTAAGATGGAGTAACCAGGAGATTGCTGCACATTAGATTCCCAAGCAAGAAATAGTTGCTTTACAAGAGATCAATAAATATGACCCCCCCAAACAGAAGATTGGTTCAATCTTAGGGTAACTGGCCCAGCTAGTCAAATAGTTGAAGTCAGGACTCCAGTTCTGGAAAGAGGGGGAGACAAGACAAAGACACTACTTAGACTGAATGAGAACAGATCCTGGGTCGATACCCGGACCTGGGGATTGGACCAAAAACGTAGGAAAAGAATAACAGATGAGGAATTTTGGATGTTTGGTCTTCTGAGCTGGTCAAAAACCCAAAGTTCTTCCTTTGTGCACCAGATGCCGAGTCTATGGATGGAAAAGAACGTAGTGGGACAGGGTAGGGAGAACTGTACAGAGGTAAAGAAGTTGAAATCGAGTGCAGTAGTCATTACTAGAACACCAGATTTATTCCAATCTCCAATCAGCCATGTCAAACATGAGGAGGGTAGAGAAAGGGAAGCTTTGTTGAAGGCTTTTAAGTCACACACAGGCCCTGTGAAAATTAATTCCTTTTCCAGGGAGAATATGAGTTTATAGCCAGACACAGCTTGGAATAGCTGGAAAGACAGAGGCTAACAAGTATATCATACCAAATGAAATGAACACATTTTAAAGCACCTATCTCCCCTTCGGAAATTGCTCACATTAGATACTATATTCATTTAAACTAAACTGCGTTGTTTTCTCCCATTCAAATGTAAAAGTGTCCTAAGAGATTTAAAGGCAACCATTCAGCTGCTGTGACACAGCTGCTGTGTCACTAAGCAGGTTAGCTAAGAGTTAGCTAAGAGAAGGGGAGGTTAAGAGGCACCTTGCAGAAGCCAATGTGAAAAGCCACTTATGTGGCCCAGGCTCCTGACTTCAACCCAGATGTCAAGATCAGTTCACTACTGGGGATTCTCCCTGCCCTGTATCTTGTCCAAAATGGACTAGCATCTTCAGGGCATTATTATCCCCTCTTTACTTTCTTATCATATTAACTTTCTTCCACAAAAGAAAACTCTTGCTGACATAAATGTTTGATTAGAAGCTTTCATATATTCCAATATGAAATGTTCCCTCTCAACCAGGGCTCATGAAATATACATCAAACAAGTTCTTTGTGCAGCATAAAACAAATTTCAATACTCCTCTTCAAATAAAATAATAACAGCGTTAGACTACTTCTAATTCCAATAATTGGCTTCTGGAGGTAGTTATTATAACCCAAGGATATACATACATGCAAATTCGATTTTTCAATAAACCTAACCTGCCAGCCTGGGAATTCCAAAGACCAAGGATAATGACTTTTTTGGCTTTTGCTCCAATTATCTTACTAGGAGACATTAGATTGGGGTATTTTTCAGTCACCTTACTTGTAAAATTTTGAGAGTCATCAGGAGATGATGAAAAACGTGGCTTTGGTGACATTACCAGGGAGTTTATGTCTCATGAAAAGAGAAGAACCAAGGTAGAAAACTTGGGAATACTAAAGAGTAAAGGGAGAGCAGAGGAAAGACACACACTGTTATGCTATGAACATTTTGACTCAAATGTTGAATCCTGACCCTCAAAGGTGATGGTTGGAAGAGTGGGGTCTTTGGGAGGTGATTGGGTCATGACAGTGGAGCCTTCATGAATGGAATTAGCCTTCTTATCAAAGTGATCCCACAGAGATCCTTAGCCTCTTCTACTATGTAAGAATACAGCAGGAACATGCTGTCTAATAACCAGGAAAATCACCCTCACCAGAACACAACCATGCTAGCACCTTGATCTTGGACTTTCCAGCCTCCAGAACTGTGAGAAATAAATTTCTGTTGTTTATAAGCCACCCAGTATATGGTATTCTGTTATAGCAGCCTAAACAGGCTAAGAGAGAAATTGGTACCAAGAAGTGGGGTACTGTTGTAACAAATATCTAAAAATGTGGAAGCAGCTTTGGAACTAGGTAATGGGTAGAGGCTGGAAGAATTTTGAGTTTCATTATAGCAGAAGTCTCCTTTGCCATGAACGGACTATTAAGGGCAATTCTGGTGAGAGCTCAGAAGGGAAAAAGGAGAGCTGTCAAGAAAGCCTCAACTTCTTAGAGAATACCTAAGGAATCATAAACAGAATGTTGATAGAAATATATGAACCATAAAGGCCATTTGGATGAGGTCTCAGATGGAAATGGGGAACATGTTATTGGAAACAGGAGGAAAGGCTATCCTTGTTATAAAACGGCAAAGAATTTCGTTGAATTGTGTTCATGTGCTGGTGTTTTATAGAAGGTAGAAATTGCAAGCTATGAAATTTTATCTTTAGCCAAAGAGATTTCTAAGCAAGGTTTGAAGGTGCGACTTGACTCCTACTGATTGCTTATAGTAAAATGTGAGAAGAGGGGAAATTACTTAAAGATGGAACTGTTAATCAAAAATGAAGCAGAGGGCTTCCCTGGTGGCGCAGTGGTTGAGAGTCCGCCTGCCGATGCAGGGGACACCGGTTCGTGCCCTGGTCTGGGAGGATCCCACATGCTGCGGAGCAGCTGGGCCCGTGGGCCATGGCTGCTGAGCCTGCGCGTCCGGAGCCTGTGCTCCACAATGGGAGAGGCCACAGCGGTGAGAGGCCCGCGTACCGCAAAAAAAAAAAAAAAAAATGAAGCAGAACTTAGACATTTGGGAAATTCTCAGCCTATCCATACTGTAAAAAATAAGAACACTGAGAGTGTGGCCAAGTGACCTTTTCTTTCCTTTTTTTTTTTTTGACAAACATATCAACACAATTAATTTTCTCCTAGATTGCAGCTCTTAAGAAGAATGAGTGCCAAATAGATACTAAAACATTGCTTATTTTTTTACTTAGGTAAATATCACCACCCAAGTGACCTTTTCATAAGGAGATTAGTATGGATCAGTCATCTCTATAGAAACCAGGTGTCATTCTTTGCAACAATGGAAGGATGACTCTGAAAGCAATTCAGAGATCTTCAGCGTTGCCACTTCCATCACAGGTCAGAGTGCACAGGCTTGGGGGTGTGGATGCCTTCACCTAGGTTTCAAAGGGCCACCTGGCAGAGCCACGGGAATAGGACCCCAAACTGCCAGAGCTTCGGAGCCCCAGCAGAGAGCCATGGCATGTGTGGAGCCCCACCAAGTGGTGGGGGTAAAATTGCCACCCCCTGTGGGTCTGGAAGGCAGAACACTGAGTTTAAGAGGACTGTTCTTGAGACATGGTCTAATGGAATTTGCTCCGTTAGGTTTTGGACTTGCTTGGGACCTATCACTCCTTTCTTCTGTTAAAAGATAAACTGAGGTGGGCTTCCCTGGTGGCGCAGTGGTTGAAAGTCCACCTGCCGATGCAGGGGACACGGGTTCATGCCCCGGTCCGGGAAGATCCCACATGCCACGGAGCGGCTGGGTCCGTGAGCTATGGCCGCTGAGCCTGCGCGTCCGGAGCCTGTGCTCCGTAACGGGAGAGCCCACAACAGTGAGAGGCCCACGTATAGCAAAAAAAAAAAAAAAAAAGATAAACTGAGGCATATTAAAAATTTTCAGAATTTATTTGAACAAAAATTAGTTGGAATCAGGTGGCACCAAACCAGAAGTAGTTAGGATCACTTCACCAACAGAAACTAGAGGAAAAACTTTTATAGAGAAGATGCAGAAGCAAAGCATAGCAATTATTTGATTGGCTACAGTTTAAGCAGTTGCCTCATTTGGGAAAGCTTAGCTGGCTGTTTGTGATTGGTAGTCCTTAGGTTTCAATTTCTTAACCCTGAGGCGTTACACATTTAAGTTTTGGCCCATTTATGTAGGCTACTATGGCATTAAAGCCACCTCAGTCTCATGGCTTCTTTAATTGATTTAATACTTTTTACCTATTTCCCTCTTTTTAAATAGGAATGTCTGTCCTATGTCTGTCCCACCAGTGCATTTTGGAAGCATATACAGTAGGTCACCTACATACGAAACTTCAAGTTGAGAACTTTCAAAGATGCGAACGTGTGTTCGCATGTCCAATCACGTAAGTTAGTTCACGTGTCTGGCGCACATTGTCACGTGTGTGCATCCTCTACAAGTGGTTGCTGCAGTGAAGGCTGCAGCAGCCGTTCAGAATGCAATCCAGTGCTACCGTGTCATCTATGATGAGAAAAAACTTCTACTACCCAGACATCACTAGATGGTTTTTTCAAGAGGGTAGATAGAATTGAATGCCAGCCATCAACATCAGACGTGAGTGAAATTGCACCTTGCCCTCCGTCTCTTATTGCTGAGGATCCTCAGCTCTACCATCTCCCACCTCCTCTCCCTCCTCCAGTCAGTAACACTTCTTGCCTCTTCACTTGATGCCAGCCCCTGTATGCCAGCTGTTGTACTGCACTACCGTACTTTTCAAGGTACTGTACTGTAAGATTAAAAATGGTTTCTTTACTTTTTGTGTCTTTTTAATGTATTATTTGTGTGAAAAGTATTATAAGCCTATTACAGTACAGTACTATATAGCCGATTGTGTTAGTTGGGTACCTAGGCTAACTTTGTTGGACTTAGCGAACTAATTAGACACACGAATGCGCTCTCGGAACAAAACTCATTTGTATGTGGGGGACTTACTGTAATTTGTTTGGTTTCACAGGTTCAGAGCTGGAGAGGAAGTTTTCCTCTGGATAAACCTTACCTCAAGTCTCACCGCTATCTGATTTAGATGATATTTAAATGAGACTTTGGACTTTAGACTTTAGCGTTGATGTTGGAAGTTAAGATTTTTAGGGTTGTTGGGGTGAAATGAATGTATTTTGTATGTGAAAAGGACATGAATTTGGAAGGTCCAGGGGAAAAATTCTATAGACTGAACGTTTGTATCCCTCCCTCCAAAATTCCTATGTTGAAACCTAATCCCCAGTGTGATGATGTTTGGAGGTGGGGCCTTTGGGAGGTGATTAGGACATGAGCATGGAGCTCTCAAGTGTTAATTCCTTCTGTTTCTCTATCTGGGGCTTTTTCCAGTGCCACAAGAGCTTGTTTGATGTGTATGCAATGTAATCCAAGATGCCAGGTAACCCTCAACCAATGAGGGATGAGAGTTGTCGAATAAATAAGCCAGTTTCCTCTTCCACTGATGAGATAACACCGAAGTACATTCCACATGATTTCTCAGAAGATCCCCAGAATTGAGCCCCAGTTGTCCACGCTGGTAACCCACTCATTCATGCTCTTTTCATTGGCTTTTCTACTTTTTCTCTCTCAGTTTCCCCACACCATCTCTTGTGCTTTCTAGAATCACCTCCCAAATAAAATATATGTAGTTATTTTACTGTTTCAAGGTCTGATTTGGGGTAAACCCAAACTAAAGAAAATATCTTTCCTTCCTTAATATACAACTTAAGTATGTTTTAGGAGTAGCAGTTAGAGCAAAGGAAAATATCCTGGGACAGGTCCAGAAATAGGTAGGCCTGACACGGTACCTAAAATCAGATAGCTTTAGTGATAACTTCATCTTTGTATCAGATGCCTGCTTGTAGACAAGATCAGTTCTATTCAGATATAAGGATCTTAATCTCTGACTTTTTGTTTTTTAATTTGTAAAGTGTAAGCCACTGCTATGCTTTGGGGAACCAGATGACTTTATGTTGGCTTCTGTATGTCTCTGCTTCGATCATTTTAGGGGGCATGTCATTTTCTGTGGGACGTGTCATTGCTCTGATAAGCTTCTCCCAAGCCAATGGAAAATGGGGACCACTTTAAATTTTCATTAGCTTCGTGATGCCTCATCTTACTTGTCATCCTGCTTGCCTGCTATTAGAGGGCAATTACTTGATGAGTTCTTTTAGAGGAATGAAAATGCTAAATGGTGTTCACTTAGTGGTAACTTAAAAGTCTGATCTCATTACAGACCCAGAGATCCTGCTATAGGAGAAGCCCAGAGAGAGGTTGAATACACTTATTCAAGTGGAAAGAAGCTAGTTCCTTCTGGGATAGACATTGTAAAATATTCCTAATGGCACCTTCTCTCAAAAAGTTGACATTTGTTAGTCTCAGAGTTCAAGTGAGTGATTCTCTCATTGATTTCTAGATTATTTGAACCACCTTCTAATGTTAAAGTGACAAGACTTCATTTCATAAATTCAAATGGCTAAACCATATCTTCATTCTATCCCTACTTCAAATAGACCTACTCTTAGGTTTGTGATGCCATGTTTACAACTCAGCATTTTGACTCATATGACTGTCTGTGGCTCTTCCAGAATACTTCCCATAGATTTTACTGTTGAACTGATGTCTCTTTTTCTTTTAAAGCATAATAAATATAATAGCTAAACCAAATGACAACAGAGAAATCAAGCGGAAAACTCTAAGAAGACTCCACAAAATCTGCTCAGCTAGAATGAAGACATTGCTCTACCAAGTTGGACAGATTCTATAAGCCATTAGCATGTTTAAACTTTGGGGAAACTCATTTCAGCATTTGCTGCTTGCTTAAACTTGCCTAAGAGACTCAAAATGAAAAGATCACACACAATGAATAGCCACTCCAGTTGGCAAGTAGGTATTATGCACCCAAAAGAGGAAATAAAATCAGGGTTGGACCCACAGAATAAGCTTTATGAGCAAGGTGTATATCAGTAGGGAGACTTCCTTATGGAAATAGCACTCATGATACTACACAAAGAAGAGAAATTATATTAACTATGTGCCTTTCCAACCTGTCTGTTTCTCCCAGAATTTCCAGTCAATGAAACATGAGAAGGATCATCCCACTGGGGACAGGATTTCTGAACTGGAGTCTCATTCTGAATGGTATTATTTTTTAAGGCAGTGATCCAAAAATTGAAAGTTAGGGTAGACTAGTGATTGTACCGATAGCTCAAGCCAAGCTAGAGAGGAGGAAGTGATTGCACATCTGCTCTGAATTTAATGCCAACTTTCCTTCCTGACACTAAGTTCTCAAAGAGCAGAGAGTGGGAGTGCCTAAATCGGGCACCATATAAATTAATCAGTCAGCTAGTTACAAATAAACTCATCCAATCTGATATACCTACACGTTATTAGAAAATAATGAGAATAAATTAGTAGTGGCGTTCTGTCCTGTATATATTTTATTCACTCTCATGAGTCTTTAATATTTTAAATATTGTATAGATATAATTAAAAATTTTAACTCATTTGAAAAATATAGTTTCCTCTATTTATAAGATAAATCTGCTGCATTAAGAAGCTAAGGAGGAAAAAAGTTGTGTCATGTTTCTTTCCAAGAATGAGCCAAAGTGGGGCTTTCTACCTCAATACTCTCTAGATATACTAGAACCATGGACAAGTAGCTTACCCTCTCTAGGTCTCAAGTGACTTATTTTTAAGCAGAGGATATTGTCCTAGATCATTTGTACAGACTCTTGCAACTATAACATTCAATAATTATTCAATGATCACAAGTTTTTTTATTTTGACATCCAATTTTGGGTTATTTCATTTTACTCCAAGTCAGAGGATTTTTGTTTTTTGTTTTTTAAATAAAACTGGGAATATAGAATTGTTAACTTAGAAATACTCTGCCCAGGATCATCTCCATTTGTTTGTTTGTTTCTTTCTTTCTTTGTTTTATTGGCGTATAGTTGCTTTACAATGTTGTGTTAGTTTCTGCTGTACAGTGAAGTGAATCAGCTCTATGTATACATATATCCCCTCTTTTTTGGATTTCCTTCCCGTTTAGCTCACCACAGAGCACTTAGTAGCGTTCCCTGTGCTATACAGCCGGTTCTCGTTTGTTATCTATTTTTGATACAGAACAACCATTCAGATTTTCTAGCTAGTTATAATTCAAGAGTCATAACTCTTAGCCATATTTGTGCCACCATGTGCCTGGCATCCTGCAAAGTGCTTTACACATATTGGCTCATTTGATCTGCATGCCAGCTCTGTGAGGAAATCAATTCAGAAAAATAAAAAACTCACCCATTATCTGGCTTTAGAAAGTGACTGAGGCAGGAATGGCTGGCTCAAAGCCCATGCTCTTCAGCATTGCATTATAGTAACTTAATTAAGGGAAAGAAGAAAATCCTTACATTGGGCACAGCCTTTCAGTAGAACAAAGGTGTGGGTTGGCACTTCCTGAGGAGCCAAGAAGTACCAACAGGTGTGCAGTAAAATCAAGACCGACATCCTCGAGATGAACGACAGTTGTTCTCCCCATTCACAAAAATCCAATGGCGGGCTGTAAACAATTCATTTGAAATAGTCATTTAAGATATGAACTATTTGAAAAAGACAAGCAGTCCTACCTGGTACATGAAGATTTATTTATTTATTTTTGCGGTACGCGGGCCTCTCACTGTTGTGGCCTCTGCCGTTGCGGAGCGCAGGCTCAGCGGCCATGGCTCACCGGCGCAGCCGCTCCGCGGCATGTGGGATCTTCCCGGACCGGAGCACGAACCCGTGTCCCCTGCATCGGCAGGCAGACTCTCAACCACTGTGCCACCAGGGAAGCCCTTAAGATTTATTTTGATTTCATCATAACTTCAGGAATGCACAGTGTATTAAACGATTTTAGATTTTCTTTGAGAATGATAAAAGCATAGGTTGAGTTTACTTTTTTTAAATCTTATTTACTTTTGGCTGCATTGGGTCTTTGTTGCTACACGTGGGCCCTCTCTAGCTGCGGCGAGCAGGGGCCACTCTTCGCTGTGGTGCATGGGCTTCTCATTGAGGTGGCTTCTCTTGCTGCGGAGCACAGGCTCTAGGCCTGCGGGCTTCAGTAATTGCAGCACATGGGCCCAGTAGCTGCGGTGCGTGGGCGCTAGAACGTGGGCTATATCCTCAAGGTCCCTTGTAAAATATTTTCTGTTAATTTCTTTACTTGAGTCCTTATGCCTCTGTTTTTGTTGAATAATAAATTATCTGTCATTGTAAACAAACAAACAAAAAATTACATAGTAAGTGATGCAAAGACTTGAACTCAGATCTTCAGAATGTGAGTGCAGCCTCAATCTCATGGGCAAGAAACAATACCTAATTTTTAAGAATGACTTTAAACAGTATTAGGATATTTTTAATGTCCAACATTAACTTGGAGTAACATTTGGGCACTAGTTTGGAAAAATGTGCAATTGTTTTTCACACATATATTAAATACACAAGTATATTAAATATCTAACATGTTCCAGGTCCGAATCTAGGCATAAGAGAGAGGATAATACAAAATTAGTAACGTAGTTATTGCTACCGTGGAGCTCAAAGTCTAGTAAAAGAGAAAGACGAATAATTCCAATGAAATATATGCATTGTAACACTATCAGCAACAATGACTACAGAGGAGACAGCAACTGCATGTGCTCAGAGATAAAGAAACTCTCACAGAAGAAGAGCTATTTAGGTTGAAACTAGAAGAATAAATAAAATCTTGCTAGATAAAGTGGGAAAGGAGGCTTTCCAGACAAAGGGAACAGTGTGTGAAAATGCTTGGATACAAGAAAAAAAGAAACGTAGGTTCAGAGAATTTCAAGTGGTTTATTGTAATTGGAAAATGGAGTTTATGTTTGACGGAAAGGAAATGCTGAATGAATCTGAAAAGAATAGAATGTGGCCATCTAGTCCTAAATTTTTTATGCCACACTAAGGAATTTGGACTTGCTATGCAGTGACGAGCCATTGCATTTTAACCAAGAAAGAGACATAATCAGTTGTATAAGAGCACAATAATTTCGGTGGCAAGGTGGAGGTAGGACAAGAATGAGGTGGGAAGATCAGTTAGGAGGATACAGCAATTTTCCAGCTGGTGCTGAAGAGGACTTGGGTTACAGTAGGACTTGGGTTAACTTGGGTAACACTGTAACCCAGTAGGACTCGGGTTACAGTGTCAGTGGGTTGAAACAGTAGATTTAGAGATGCTTTGAATAGAAATCTCTTTTGTAAACTCCCTAGATGGCATAGTCACCATCTCCTCTCCAGAGTCGGAACACTTTGTTCATTCTACAGTGATTATATTTGATTAGATGTCAGTTTCAATTTCTAGAACTGTGATTTCATCAAGGACAGGAAATATGTCTTACTTCTCATGTTCCCACAGCAACAAACATAATATCTGGAACTAACAAGAACTCAGTAAGTTGTTGATAAATGATTACTGATGTGTTCAGAAAATTATTGAGAAATTGTATATGTATAATGGTTACTCTTATGTATCTATTTGGTTAGACTATAGTACCTAGTTATGGAATGGAATTTTAATATAGTGTTGTTGTACAGATATTTTGTAGATGTGGTAAACATCTACAGTCAGTTGACTTTAAGTAAAGGAGATTTCCTCAACAATGAGGATAATGAGGTGGGCTTCATTCAATCAGTGGGAAGATCATAAAAGCCTTAAAAAAGAAACACTAATTTCCTTGAGAAAGAAGAAATTCTGCTTTGAGACTGCCATCATCCAGTCCTGCCCAAGATGCTGCCAGCCTGCCAGCCTGCCCTACAAATTTCAGACTTACCAGCCCCCACTTGCATAAGCGAATTCAGATTTATCAAATTTCATCTATATATTGATAGATCTTGACGTATTTACAATTAAAGCTTTTGGCTGAAGGAGAGGAGGGGGAGTTAGAAGAGAATGGAACCAGTGTTTGAAACTTAGCTAAATGCCACTTATCAAAATAAGGACCACCAGGAGAAAACCAGTTCAGGTTGAAACAGTGACTTCACTTCTAGACATGCTGAATTTCAGATATATGGAAAATTCCAGCAGATTTGTAGAGGAGACAGATGGAAATAAGAATCTTCAGCTCGTAAGAGAAATTATTATAGTCAAAATATATTATTCAGCCAGAATAAATATAGTTTCTGGCTGCCTAAAAAGCACATACAACACACATTCACAGTCAGGTTGAAATTTACACACCATAACTCATATATAGAAAAGAAAAATCTAGCTCCAGTTATTGTCTGAACATAACTTACCTTCTAACCTATCGCACTCAAAATGTAAAACTTGTAAAATAGCTCCGTGTTAACCTTGCTTAGTAAAATAACTCAGCATCTTCCCATTTAAAGCAATTTCTTCTTGGGTAAATATCTCCTCTAGCCAGAGTTGAAACTCCCTGTCATGGCTGTTCCTCTCTCCATTAACTTTTCCTTCCCTAAGTTTGCTTATCAGCAGGACAATCAGATGGGAGAAGAATGAGGGTTGTTTCTGTGTCCCACAAGCTGCCCTTGAGGTTGTCACTGACCTTCACTGAGATGTCCTCTTCCTGCCTACTTACTGGATACTCTACGCTTTCGTGTGCTTATGAGTGAGCCAGATCTATTTGGGATAAATTTGAGCTAGATATATCTGGAATCAAATCTCAGGTAAGTCACTTAGTAGCTGCAGGCCTTTGGGAAAGCTGCTTAACTTGACTGATTTTACCTTACTAATCTGAAAATAGAGTTCTTTTCTACTTCCTAGAGTAAAAAGCAAATTAGAAAGCAATTGTCCAAAGAAGGACCCCATGCCACCTGGAGGAATAGCCACACCCAGTGATAAAACTCTTATACATCAAACAAACAGTGCTCTCCTTATCAGAATCTCAGGTGATAATAAAACTAAGAGTTATTTTCCTCAGCTGAGCCTGTATACAAATACAAAGATTTAGGCACTATACTGTTTAATATTGTACCTGTTGTTTTGTATATCATTCCTGATACGCAATGATGAAGAGGAGAAAAAACTATAAGAAAATTTTCTCCTAGCATATAAAATTTTGTCCACAATCCCACAGGTTTAAGCAAAAAGACTACTTTTAGAAGACAAACACTTTTAGGATGAGTAGAAACAATAAGTAATCTAAGATATTTCTTTAAAGGGCTTTGCCTGGGTGGTTCTCACTGGCAGGGGCTGACATCACAGGTGCTTATCCTCTAAGTAAACCAAATGAAGTCCAATCATTGAATAACAATATGTCCTCTTGGCCTCTTAGCTCTTCCATAGGTGAAGCCAGATTATTTACACCAGGAATCAGCAAGCCATGCAGGAGACATCTGGGACATGTGTCACGAGTTCACAGCAGTGACATCAAGGCAGCCACCCCACCCCACCCCACACCCCCGCCTAGTGTTTACTTAAGTCCAGACCAGGGGTGTCTGCTGATGATCAGCTGACACCTGTAGTTTCAAAACTGCTACAAAGGAAAGCAAGGAAACATCACAGAACCCAAAAGGAAGCTTTCTTAGGGAGAATGATTCCTACATGCAAAAAAAAAAAAAATCGAAAATTAGCAAAACTATGGTGGTGTAGCTGCTGCTACAATGGCTGCTTTCTGCCCTGCATCAGCATCAGTAACTGCCAAGACAATTTGAAATGATTCATCTTTAGCAGTAAGGATGAGAATTGGGCTGGCTCTGGGGCTTGGAAGAACCAAAACCCGCTGTGAGACACAACACAATGTCTACTGTGTTGACAATTAGTTAACACTGCCTTAGTTTTTCTTGCCCTCATCCCATTCATATTATTTAGACTAGAACCTCCCAAATGTAATTTGGAGCCTCCCATCCAAGCTTCTTGAAGAGAGGATCTTCCACAGTGATGAATATCCATTTATTTTCATATGTGAAAACACCATATATCTCCTATCAGAAAAACAATTCTGTTTGCATTTTTTAAAATACTTTATTCTGAGACTGCTGGGGAAGATGGCGGAAGACGCAGAGATCACCTTCCTCCCCACAGATACACCAGAAATACATCTATACGTGGAACAACTCCTACAGAACACCTACTGAATGCTGGCAGAAGACCTCAGACCTCCAAAAAGGCAAGAAACCCCCCCACGTACCTGGGTAGGGCAAAAGAAAAAAGAATAAACAGAGACAAAAGGATAGGGACGGGACCTGCACCAGTGGGAGGGAGCTGTGAAGGAGGAAACGTTTCCACACACTAGGAAGCCCCTTCGCGGGCGGAGACTGCGGGTGGCGGAGGGGGAAAGCTTCGGGGCCTCGGAGGAGAGCACAGCAACAGGGGTGCGGAGGGCAAAGCGGGGAGATTCCCGCACAGAAGTTCAGGGCCAACCGGCACTCACCAGGCTGAGAGGCTTGTCTGCTCACTTACCGGGGCGGGCGGGGCTGGGAGCTGAGGCTCGGGCTTCGGGCGGGCGGGGCTGGGAGCTGAGGCTCGGGCTTCGGTCGGAGCGCAGGGAGAGGACTGGGGTTGGAGGCGTGAACACAGCCTGAAGGGGTTAGTGCACCACGGCTAGCCAGGAAGGGAGTCCGGGGAAAAGTCTGGACCTGCCGAAGAGGCAAGAGACTTTTTCCTCCCTCTTTGTTTCCTGGTGCACGAGGAGAGGGGATTAACATCGCTGCTTAAAGGAGCTCCAGATACGGGCACGAGCCATGGCTAAAAGCGCGGACCCCAGAGGCGGGCATGGGACGCTAAGGCTGCTGCTGCCGCCACCAAGAAGCCTGTGTGCGAGCACAGGTCACTATCCACACCCCACTTACGGGGAGCCTATGCAGCCCGCCACTGCCAGAGTCCCGGAATCCAGGAACAACTCTCCCGGAAGAACGCACGGCGCGCCTCACGCTGGTGCAACGTCACGGCGGCCTCTGCCGCCGCAGGCCCGCCCCGCACTCCGTGCCCCTCCCTCCCCCCCGGCCTGAGTGAGCCAGAGCCCACGAATCAGCGGCTCCTTTAACCCTGTCCTGTCTGGGCAAGGAACAGACACCCTCCGGTGACCTACACGTAGAGGCGGGGCCCAATCCAAAGCTGAACGCCTGGGAGCTGCGAGAACAAAGAAGAGAAAGGGAAATCTCTCCCAGCAGCCTCAGAAGCAGCGGATTAAAGCTCCACAATCAACTTGATGTACCCTGCATCTGTGGAATACATGAATAGACAACGAATTATCCCAAATTAAGGAGGTGGACTCTGAAAGGAAGATTTATGATTTTTTCCCCATTTCCTCTTTTGTAAGTGTGTATGTGTATGCTTCTGTGTGAGATTTTGTCTGTATAGCTTTGCTTCCACCATATGTCCTAGGGTTCTATCCGTCTGTTTATTTTTTTAATTTTTTTCCCTTAAAAATTATTTTTTTATTTTAATAACTTTATTATATTTTATCTTACTTTATTTTATTTCACTTTATCTTCTTTCTTTCTTTTTTCCTTCCTTCCCTCCTTCCTTCCTTCCTCCCTCCCTCCCTCCCTCCTTTCTTTCTATCTTTCTTTCTACTTCTACTAATTCTTTCTTTCTACTTTTTCTCCCTTTTATTCTGAGCCGAGTGGATGAAGGCTCTTGGTGCTGGAGCCAGGAGTCAGTGCTGAGCCTCTGAGGTGGGAGAGCCAACTTCAGGACACTGGTCCACAGAGACCTCCCAGCTCCACATAATATCAAATGGCAAAAATCTCCCAGAGATCTCCATCTCAACACCAGCACCCAGCTTCACTCAATGACCAGCAAGCTACAGTGCTGGACATCCTATGCCAAACAACTAGCAAGACAGGAACACAACCTCACCCATTAGCAGAAAGGCTGCCTAAAATCATAATAGGTCCACTGACACCCCAAAACACACCACCAGATGTGGACCTGCCCACCAGAAAGACAAGATCCAGCCTCATCCACCAGAACACAGGCACTAGTCCCCTCCACCAGGAAGCCTACACAACCCACTGAACCAACCTTAGCCACTGGGGACAGACACCAAAAACAACAGGAACTACGAACCTGCAGCCTGCATAAAGGAGACCCCAAACACAGTAAGATAAGCAAAATGAGAAGACAGAAAAACACACAGCGGATGAAGGAGCAAGATAAAAACCCACCAGACCTAACAAATGAAGAGGAAATAGGCAGTCTACCTGAAAAAGAATTCAGAATAATGATAGTAAAGATGATCCAGAATCTTGGAAATAGAATAGACAAAATGCAAGAAACATTTAACAAGGACCTAGAAGAACTAAAGATGAAACAAACAATGATGAACAACACAATAAATGACATTAAAAATACTCTAGATGGGATCAATAGCAGAATAACTGAGGCAGAAGAACGGATAAGTGACCTGGAAGATAAAACACTGGAAATAACTACTGCAGAGCAGAATAAAGAAAACAGAATGAAAAGAACTGAGGACAGTCTCAGAGACCTCTGGGACAACATGAAATGCACCAACATTCGAATTATAGGGGTTCCAGAAGAAGAAGAGAAAAAGAAAGGAACTGAGAAAATATTTGAAGAGATTATAGTTGAAAACTTCCCTAATATGGGAAAGGAAATAGTTATTCAAGTCCAGGAAGCACAGAGAGTCCCATGCAGGATAAATCCAAGCAGAAATACGCCAAGACACATATTAATCAAACTGTCAAAAATTAAATACAAAGAAAACATATTAAAAGCATCAAGGGTAAAACAACAAATAACACACAAGGGAATCCCCATAAGGTTAACAGCTGATCTTTCAGCAGAAACACTGCAAGCCAGAAGGGACTGGCAGGACATATTTAAAGTGATGAAGGAGAAAAAACTGCAACCAAGATTACTCTACCCAGCAAGGATCTCATTCAGATTTAATGGAGAAATTAAAACCTTTACAGACAAGCAAAAGCTGAGAGAGTTCAGCACCAGCAAACCAGCTCTACAACAACTGCTAAAGGAACTTCTCTAGGCAAGAAACACAAGAGAAGGAAAAGACCTACAATAACGAACCCAAAACAATTAAGAAAATGGGAATAGGAACAAACATATTGATAATTACCTTAAATGTAAATGGACTAAATGCTCCCACCAAAAGACACAGATTGGCTGAATGGATACAAAAACAAGACCCATATATTTGCTGTCTACAAGAGACCCACTTCAGATCTAGAGGCACATACAGACTGAAAGTAAGGGGATGGAAAAAGATATTTCATGCAAATGGAAACCAAAAGAAAGCTGGAGTAGCAATTCACATATCAGACAAAATAGACTTTAAAATAAAGACTATTAGAAGAGATAAAGAAGGACACTACATAATGATCAAGGGATCGATCCAAGAAGAAGATATAACAATTGTAAATATTTATGCACCCAACCTAGGAGCACCTCAATACATAAGGCAAATACTAACAGCCATAAAAGGGGAAATCCACAGTAACACATTCATAGTAGGGGACTTTAACACCCCACTGTCACCAATGGACAGATCATCCAAAATGAAAATAAATAAGGAAACACAAGCTCTAAATGATACGTTAAACAAGATGGACTTAATTGATATTTATAGGACATTCCTTCCAAAAACAACAGAAAACACATTTTTCTCAAGTGCTCATGGAACATTCTCCAGGATATATCATATCTTGGGTCACAAATCAAGTCTTGGTAAATTTAAGAAAATTGAAATTGTATCAAGTATCTTTTCTGACCACAACGCAATCAGACTAGATGTCAATTACAGGAAAAGATCTGTAAAAAATACAAACACATGGAGGCTAAACAATACAATACTTAATAACTTAATACTTAATAACGAAGTGAAGAAATCAAAGAGGAAATTAAAAAATACCTAGAAACAAATGACAATGGAGACATGACGACCCAAAATCTATGGGATGCAGAAAAAGCAGTTCTAAGAGGGAAGTTTATAGCAATACAGTTCTACCTTAAGAAATGGAAACATCTCAAATAAACAACCTAACCTTACACCTAAAGCAATTAGAGAAAGAAGAACAAAAAAAACCCAAAGTTAGCAGAAGGAAAGAAATCATAAAAATCATATCAGAAAGAAATGAAAAAGAAATGAAGGAAACAATAGCAAAGATCAATAAAACTAAAAGCTGGTTCTTTGAGAAGACAAACAAAATTGATAAACCATTAGCCAGACTCATCAAGAAAAAAAGGGAGAAGACACAAATCAATAGAATTAGAAATGAGAAAGGAGAAATAACAACTGACACTGCAGAAATACAAAAGATCATGAGAGATTACTACAAGCAACTCTATGCCAATAAAATGGACAACCTGGAAGAAATGGACAAATTCTTAGAAAAGCACAACCCAAGACTGAATCAGGAAGAAATAGAAAATATGAACAGACCAATCACAAACACTGAAACTGAAACTGTGATTAAAACTCTTCCAACAAACAAAAGCCCAGGCCCAGATGGCTTCACAGGCGAATTCTATCAAACATTTAGAGAAGAGCTAACACCTATCCTTCTCAAACTCTTCCAGAATATAGCAGAGGGAAGAACACTCCCAAACTCATACTACGAGGCCACCATCACCCTGATACCAAAACCAGACAAGGATGTCACAAAGAAAGAAAACTACAGGCCAATATCACTGATGAACATAGATGCAAAAATCCTCAACAAAATACTAGCAAACACAATCCAACAGCACATTAAAAGGATCATACACCATGATCAAGTGGGGTTTATTCCAGGAATGCAAGGATTCTTCAATATACACAAATCTATCAATGTGATAAACCATATTAACAAATTGAAGGAGAAAAACCATATGATCATCTCAATAGATGCAGAGAAAGCTTTCGACAAAATTCAACACCCATTTATGATAAAAACCCTGCAGAAAGTAGTCATAGAGGGAACTTTCCTCAACATAGTAAAGGCCATATATGACAAACCCACAGCCAACATCATCCTCAATGGTGAAAAACTGAAAGTATTTCCACTAAGATCAGGAACAAGACAAGGTTGCCCACTCTCACCACTCTTATTCAATATAGTTTTGGAAGTTTTGGCCACAGCAATCAGAGAAGAAAGGGAAATAAAAGGAATCCAAATCGGAAACGAAGAAGTAAAGCTGTCACTGTTTGCAGATGACATGATACTATACATAGAGAATCCTAAAGATGCTACAAGAAAACTACTAGAGCTAATCAATGAATTTAGTATAGTTGCAGGATACAAAATTAATGCACAGAAATCTCTGGCATTCCTATACACTAATGATGAAAAATCTGAAAGTGAAATCAAGAAAACACTCCCATTTACCATTGCAACAAAAAGAATAAAATATCTAGGAATAAACCTACCTAAGGAGACAAAAGACCTGTATGCAGAAAATTATAAGACACTGATGAAAGAAATTAAAGATGATACAAATATATGGAGAGATATACCATGTTCTTGGATTGGAAGAATCAACATTGTGAAAATGACTCTACTACCCAAAGCAATCTACAGATTCAATGCAATCCCTATCAAACTACCACTGGCATTTTTCACAGAACTAGAACAAAAAATTTCACTATTTGTATGGAAACACAAAAGGCCCCGAATAGCCAAAGCAATCTTGAGAATGAAAAACGGAGCTGGAGGAATCAGGCTCCCTGACTTCAGACTATACTACAAAGCTACAGTAATCAAGACAGTATGGTACTGGCACAAAAGCAGAGAGATCGGTGGAACAGGATAGAAATCCCAGAGATAAACCCACGCACATATAGTCACCTTATCTTTGATAAAGGAGGCAGGAATGTACAGTGGAGAAAGGACAGCCTCTTCAATAAGTGGTGCTGGGAAAACTGGACAGGTACATGTAAAAGTATGAGATTAGATCACTCCCTAACACCATACACAAAAATAAGCTCAAAATGGACTAAAGACCTAAATGTAAGGCCAGAAACTATCAAACTCTTAGAGGAAAACATAGGCAGAACACTCTATGACATAAATCACAGCAAGATCCTTTTTGACCCACCTCCTAGGGAAATGGAAATAAAAACAAAAATAAACAAATGGGACCTAATGAAACTTCAAAGCTTTTGCACAGCAAAGGAAACCATAAACAAGACCAAAAGACAACCCTCAGAATGGGAGAAAATATTTGCAAATGAAGCAACTGACAAAGGATTAATCTCCAAAATTTAGAAGCAGCTCATGTAGCTCAATAACAAAAAAACAAACAACCCAATCCAAAAATGGGCAGAAGACCTAAATAGACATTTCTCCAAAGAAGATATACAGACTGCCAACAAACACATGAAAGAATGCTCAACATCATTAATCATGAGAGAAATGCAAATCAAAACTACAATGAGATATCATCTCACACCAGTCAGAATGGCCATCATCAAACAATCTAGAAACAATAAATGCTGGAGAGGGTGTGGAGAAAAGGGAACCCTCTTGCACTGTTGGTGGGAATGTAAATTGATAGAGCCACTGTGGAGAACAGTATGGAGGTTCCTTAAAAAACTAAAAATAGAACTACCATATGACCCAGGAATCTCAGTACTGGGCATATACCCTGAGAAAACCATAATTCAAAAAGAGTCATGTACCAAAATGTTCATTGCAGCTCTATCTACAATAGCCCGGAGATGGAAACAACCTAAGTGTCCATCAACAGATGAATGGATAAAGAAGATGTGGCACATATATACAATGGAATATTACTCAGCCATAAAAAGAAACGAAATTGAGCGATTTGTAATGAGGTGGATAGACCTAGAGTCTGTCATACAGAGTGAATAAGTCAGAAAGAGAAAGACAAATACCGTATGCTAACACATATATAAGGAATTTAAGAAAAAAAAATGTCATGAAGAACCTAGGGGTAAGATAGGAATAAAGACACAGACCTACTAGAGAATGGACTTGAGGATATGGGGAGGAGGAAGGGTAAGCTGGGACGAAGTGAGAGAGTGGCATGGACATATATACACTACCAAATGTAAGGTAGATAGCTAGTGGGAAGCAGCCGCATAGCACAGGGAGATCAGCTCGGTGCTTTGTGACTGCCTGGAGGGGTGGGAATGGGAGGGTGGGAGGGAAGGCGCTGCAAGAGGGAAGAGATATGGGGACATATATATATGTATAACTGATTCACTTTGTTATAAAGCAGAAACTAACACACCATTGTAAAGCAATTATACTCCAATAAATATGTTAAAAAAATAAAATAAAAGTTTATTCTTGTTCTCTTATTCTCTTCTGCTCCATTGCATGCTTTGAGTTACTTTTTCCCTCCTCTCAAGCTGTCAGTATTATCAGCTCTCTCATATGAATATAACACTACCTGGCAGGTTACAGCAAGCAAGGCAAAGACCATAAGGGCAGTCAGCTACCTGGCTTAGGCTATCGTATTTAGGGTCCAATTAAATTTGTGCTCTCATATGTTTTAGGTTGGTTGTAGATTATAACAATAAGAAATAAGAAAAAAATTGTAAGTAAAAAGAGACATGAGCAAAAAACCTTAAAATACAGCACTAAGCTCTTTATTTCAATCTCCTAGTGTCAATAATACAATGAAAATTTCACTTTTCAAGCTGGCAAGAAAAAAAATTGAAATTCTCTGAATTGAATGCAATGAAGTAAGTACACTTGTACTCTTGGGAGTAAGAGTTCTTACAACCTTTTAGGAGGCCGATTCAGTATCATTATCATTATTATTTTGTATAATTAAGGACCTTAATGCATTCTGATTCTTTGCCTCACCAATTCTACTTCTAGGAATTTACTCTAATAATCAAAGACATATATAAAAATTTATTTACATTATTTGTAACCAGAAAAAAGTGTAGAAACAAATATCCAATAGCAGGACAATGGTTTAGCAAATTATTGTATATCCGTATCATGGTCACTTTTAAAAATCATCTTAAAAAAAGAAGAAAATGATCATAACATACTTGGTGAAAAATGTGACTATAAAACTATGTAAAATGTTTACTCCCCTCTGGGAACTAAATTCCTTTCTCGGAAAGCCATTTGGCAATGTTTCATAAAAGTTACATTTATATGCATATGTACATACAAATATATATGCACACGTAAAATTTATGTACATACATATATATTTATACCTTTTAATTCAGTAACTCAATTTCTGGTCACCTATCCTAAGGAACTAATCCCAACAGATACAAAGATCTTTAGTAATTATTAATGATTTAATACTAAAAACATTAGAAAAGAAAGATTAATGCTTAAGCAAACAATAATAGGAAGGAGCTATTACAGGGACAATGAAGATAATGCAATAATATAAGAAGTGTCTGTAATCTGAAGAAAAGGAGGCTGAAAAGATGTTTATAGAATATAATTACAACTAGGAAAAATACGCATGCAGAGGAAGCATGACAAGTTGTAAATAACTGGAAACAAGAATGCTAATGTTAGGGTGAAATGACCTTTGGGTTTTTTCTTTTTTCTAGTTTTCTCTCATTTATTGAAATTTTTCTAATAAAGTGCTTAGAAAAGCATGGAAAAGGGGAAGTGACAGAAGTTTAACTGAAACACAAAGGCGCAGCTTAGAACAACTGAGAAATGAGAATCCATGAGTCAGGAAAAAGCTCAGAAGGTAATTTCTCTGCTTCTGAAGGGAGCAATTGGATTTGAGGCTGAGTTAGTGAGGAGTATACCCAGAAAGAGGAGGATTCAGATGTCTCAAGAACCTGGGATCCTGAAAGAACACTAAGTTTGGCCTTGCAATGTGATGGTTTATTGTGGACGGGAGGAGGGGGGCAGATTAGTGTTAACGCTTTTAATGCATGCCAGTCGGAGTGAAGTGGTAGATTTTACCTTATATCCAATATTTACAGGGTCCACGTTCAAGCTCTGCTAATGGCAGGAAAAGAGCTCTCTGTGGAGTATATACAAAGTAGGAGGTTGACAAGAGGTCCCAAAAGATATCTGAGAGCCAGAAAAAAAGCAAGAGACAATGTCATGGTAGCCAAATTGGAAACTTTGAGCAGACGTGAGAAAAAATACCAATATTGTACCATGAAATACCTACTCCCAGATTATCAAAAGCAGAACCAAATCAGCTGATCGTACCAACCTAGTCCTAGCCAAAAGAGAAAAACCTGAATGGAGCATGGAAGAAGGTGAAGATGGGGCCGAAAATTGCAATAAAACCCTTCATTCCAATCAAAACTTTAGCTTTCCATTTATCGAGTTTTCACAGATGGCAAAGGCCTACCTTACATAATAGGCATGATCCACCACAATAAAATAGCATTAAAAAGTTTCATGTCACAAAACAGAGCAAAGCAAATTATAGTTCCACCGGCTGAGCGGGGACTTGGAAATTCTTCCTTAACTTGATGTTTTACCATAAAAACATTAAGCACTGAATTAGTTTAATCTGTTTTTCAGACAGAGAACATGATATCAAGCGAAGATGACAAAGAAGGAAACACAAAGCCCCTGGCAGTCAGTACACTGAGACTCTACCAATAGTAGGTACAGATATGAGTTTACCCAATGGCTACCTTTAACATTAGGTGTGAACAAGAGAGGTGAACAGATTGAGTTTGATGGGTTAAGTGCTGAAGGAGGAAGAAGGGAGATGTGACGTCAGCTGACCGTCTTCCACTCCCTGTGGAAGCGCCGGATGTTCTTGATTTCCACACCAGCTTCAATTGCTGTTCCCAGCACCAGCTACAGGGGGTATGAGAAATTCCTAGGGCTGTCCAGATGCCCGTGATGATTGTTATCATGCTGCTGGGGTCAGGGGTCCCTGGCTGGGAGGAGTCCAGCAGACCTTTGCAGAACTCAAGAATGTCATAGAGGTCCCAGGCATCAGAGTCTGGCCTGGTCATCCTGGGCCTCACTAACCTCGTAGACACAAAGGACTGGCAGAAAATGTACCGGTTCCCTCTCTTCAGCTCATCCTCTAGGAAGGTGATGGCTGCCAAAGCCCAGCAGTCTTCCCTCCTCAGGACGTACAATATGTCGACCACGATCTTGGGTGTGATGAGGAGAAACTTACCACTGGTGGCAAGCTGCTCGATGACTGGAAGATGCTCACAGAGGGCCCGAGGGTCAGGGAACAGGTACGGGGTCAAAGCTGACTGAATCTGGAGGTACCTGAGGATCTTCTCCGGCTGCACCACTTCACTCTGAAGCCAGAGCTGAACTATGTCTTTGGAAAACCTGATCCTTGAAGTTCTCTCCAGAAACTGCTGAGATGGGTTTTCTGGTCCTTCAAATCCAGAGCTCACAAAGACCCCCAAATTAGAGTTGAACCTCGGAACTGTCCAGGGAGTGTCGCTGCAAAGTGGCCAAAGCTTCTGAGGAAACAGATGCGCACAGCAGCTTCATCCTGGGAGCTGAGTAGAGGTGGGTCTTGCTCCAAGCCAGCCGTCTCCTGGGAAGCCTGCCGGGGCGAGTGCTGGCCCAGGGCAATGTCCTCAGGGAGCTGCAGGAACCTGGGAAGGTTTGGGGCCTCACAGCTCTGCAGTAGATCACGGAGATGGTGGGACAGGCCCAGGCCTGGCTCCTGAAGGTCTCCCATGGAGGGCAGCAGGTTCAGCAGCACAGACAGGGGACCCCACAGGCTAAGTGGACTCCGCCACTGTGAGGTGAGGAGGCTGTGGTTGGTGCGGGGCCAGCCTAGGATCACCTAGACGGTGGGCAGCGGGCCCTCTGCAGAGAGGATCTGCAATTTCTTTTGAATGGTCTGGAGATTGTTGCAAGACTGGCTGATGGAGGCCTTCTGCCCCAAGTAGGAGCCAGCGGGAGGCTCTGTCTCAGGAAAGCTGCTCACACCATCCTCTGTGCCAGAGGCATTGCTGGAGGCATCAGAAAACTGTGGCTGAAGACAGGAGTCAAGTGCAAGCCACGTTTTACTGGGAGCTTGTGGCTCAACGTGGCTGGCAGGTTAGCAGAACTTCCTGTTTTTAAGTGACCTAATAGACGACTGAGAGGTTGACGTGTCTTCAACTTATCCACCGGATGGGCAACTTGACTTTTGGATTTGGCCCCATGCTCCTGCATTGCTTCTGGATGCAGGGAGCCACTTTCCTCTTCATCAGTTGTGTCTGAATAAGTAGTTTCACTACTGATTTCTGAGCTGGCTTGTGAGCATAAGGATTTGTCTTCATCTTCATCTATCTCATCTGAGTCACAGCAAGAATGAAAACTGGCTTCCGAGTTGTAACCCTCCCTGGAATCGTAAGATGACTGTGGTTCTTCTGAGATTTGCTGTGGTGGGGCCCAGGGCAGGGGGCTGGAAGGTCTTGTTGTTCCTGCCCAGCTTCTATCTTCTGTTGGTCTTCCTTGTCCCTGGGGACATCCACGTCTGGAGTCAGCTTCCCTTTCCGGAGCTCAGCCTGGATGCGGGTAGTCACATGTTGAATTAAATGGGAGAAAAGGGTCAAGGTGAAGGTGACCACTGGCCTGTGCTGCTTCGAGCCTGTTGTCCTCAGGCTGTGCACACTCATGAGGCAAAGAACCACCATGTGGAAGATGAGGAGGTCTGGGAGGAACAGATAGCCCCTTGGGGGATTTCTCTGGAGGCTTGGCTCAGGTCGGATGGGCACGGCCTATAGGAAAGGCAGAGATGGAAGTCTTCCAGAACCAGCTGGCACAGGGCCATAAGCCTGGTTGCTTTGAATTTCCGCTGAGGCTGCAAGAGGCTGTGAAGGTACAGGAAGCTAACCAGCAGCCTTTTGTTATCCCAACACTGCCTCTGGCTGGGAGATAGCTTCTTTCTCTGGTACCTTTTCAGCTGGCTGTACCTTTTTCCCGCATGGTCATAGAATCCTTTGAGGTTCCAAGATGCCCCTTTAAAAGGCACTCCTGAGCGGAGGCAGCGCTGGTAGAGTATGTGGCTTCAATGTCATAGTACTTCCTCCCTGTGAGAGCCCCCAGCTGGTTGAAGGGCATGCCCATGTGCAGGGCCACTGACATGGCTCGGTGTCACACCTGTCCGCCAAGTCCTTGGTGGCCAGGGCTGGGAACTCATTCTGAAAGTGGAACAAGTCTCCCAGGTACAGCCGACAGCGGTGGCAGGCGGTTCGCACCCAGGCCACCTCTTCTTCTGAGGCAGGACCTGCTTTCTTGCAGCAATCAAGTGGATGGCACTGTGAGGCCAATCAGTGTAGCTTAGTAACCTCAGCTCATAGTGTGCTCCTGCAGGAACAGGAAGACATGGTCATAGAACCTGAGGCTGCCCTTCAGGTGAGCCCGCAAGGGGCCTTCCCACTGTTTGAAGGTGTCCACGTGTTTTCTTTTGGTCCTCAACAGCAGCACAGCAACGTCAGAGTACATTTTCCTCCATAACAGCTCTTCTGCTTTCCTCCCATAATCCACTGGGTGAAGGAACATGAGTTTAATGCAGACTTGCTGAACCGCATCCCTGAGGGCCAGGACAGGAGGCTTGAAAACCTCTTTGTGAGCATTTCCTTTTCGAAGGAGAAGGTCAAGACGCTGAGCTGCCAAGCAAACATCCTGGTAGAGGAGTCTAGCCTTCAGGGCTTCTGCCTGGCTTCTCTCCATAAAGCTGGACTCTTTTCTCATGGTGCCTATCTTCTGAGAAAAGACAAAAACTACGTATTAGTACCCACCCATAGAGACCAAAAATAATAACAATAATAGTCACCAGAGCAACACAGTGGGGATGTATAAAGCCTTTTGACGTGAAGCAGGAACTTTTGCTCACACTTCAGATCTCAGTTTAAACACTGTTGCATCCAGGAGGCCAGCTCTAACTCCCCAAATTAGGTTAGATGCGTCCTCTTCACACTGAGCTGGCTTCCTTTGGGTTTTTGGGACTCAACTGGCTATGAGTTTTTCTTGACTGTATTTCTCCTACCATAGCACATCCATTATCTATCATCCTTGCTCTCAAACTGGACCACAGAGTTCTCTGAGGGAAAGGTTAGAGGTCAATTCACCATTTAGTTCCTAGTACCGAACGATATCTAGTTCAAGCAGAGGCTCAGTAAAGAAAAGTGAATGGATGAAGCTTGTTCCAAAAGTCAGTTCCTCAATTATCATTTTCAATTCAATGATTATAATGTATCAAAGCACTCCATTATACTATTTAAAATACATGTCTAAGAGTGAAATAAAATGCAATGTAATCTCCTTAACTGCAAAAAAAAAGGAAAATAATCCCTTATCAAAATTTAAATTTAATCAAGCTTGTGGATTTTTTGGAGAATTTAACCTAGATTCTATGTAGTTAAAAGTATTTGTAGTATAAATATATCTAAAGAGATATAATATTTAAATATAAATATATTAAATAATGTTTAATACAAAAGTTATAAAATTCCTTATCTCTCGGTAGAATTTGCTTTTAGACTCTCGGGATGGAGGGAGAAGAGAAATACACATTATAATATAAACAGAATTCGTACAAAAGAAAATACAAAGTGCAAACACAAAATAAAAAATGTCTTGCTTCCTCATTCTAAAAGAAAAGCAAATTAAAGCAAACTACAAAGCAATAATTTAATTATGTCAACATAGTAAAACATTTTAAATTATAATACACGATGCTCAAAGCCATGGTGAAACTTGTATAGACTTACACAGCTGGAAGCATTAAAAGTTTTAAACATATTTTTGTTTGCAAAACCATTTATGTCCATATTCTTTATCCAGCAACCTTATTCATAGGAATGACGCCTAAGGAAATAAATTTAACAAAAGCAAAAAGCTACATTAATAAGAGGTCCATTGCAAATGTATCTTTAATAAAGGAAAGGAAGGGCGGGAGGGAGGGAGGAAGGAATGAAATTAAAATTAACCTAAATATTCTATGATCAATGAATTGCTCATACATGTCTACATGTATGATAGAAAGTCATTATGTCCATTAAATATAATAATTAATAGATATAAAAATAATAATTACTTGGAAAAAGTGGAATATGAAACCATACATAAACTGGAAAATTACATCTTCAAAAACTAAAATGTAATGTGTAAAAATTAAGAGGTTAGCATGATAATGACTGCAGTTTTTCCCCCCAAAGTTCCTTAATACTGCTATTGTCAGTCATTCTAATACAACTTGTTAGTTGGTACAATTTATGAATCTACATTTTTGTATGACTAGCATTTAAAAAGAGGAAAAATAATAATAATTCAGTGACTAGAATAAATAGCATTAAAATATCAAGTACATAAAACTCACTGAATACATAGAGTATCCATAGAGCTAGAATAGCATATGAAATACCTATGATCTGTTACTAGGATGTGAAAAGTTGAATGAGGGATGGGGAGCAGAGTAAGAGAAGGAATTTGGGCAGGAGTGCAAGGAAACAGCCAGAACACAGAAGTTGAACCAGCAGTTGCCAGAGCTTTCAAAATCTCCAGAGCAAAATCTCCATCGACCAACATGAGGCTTTTCCTGGAATGGTACATAAATGGTTAGCCTGGCCTCTCTCAGTCCTGAGAAAGATGACTGAAGGAAGAGAGAGAACCTACTGAAAAAAAACACCTGGAGAAGAGAGATCTAGGTTAGATTCAAAGCCACACACACACTTTATATAAAGGAAATTTCACTCCCTGACAAGCCTAAGAGCCAGAAGCCAGACGTTCCAAGCAAGGGAGAGAAAAAAATCTAATACCCCAAATTTATGAGACTATTTTGGGAGACACAGACTCCATTTGAAAGCCAGATGGGAAGAGGAGTGGACTGACGTCATTTTTACTGGCCTCTTCTCCCTTCCCCGTAACCTCTAACCACACCTATTGACTTCCAATGACAACACCCTGCTGCAGCCCTTCCAGGATGGCTGTGGAAAACCCGTTGCCCAAAATAATAGGCCTACAGTCACCCAGGTTTGGACAAAGCTCACAAATAGGCTTTAAGTCATCTCCCAAACCCCCAAGTTTGCCAACTCTGATACAAGGACAGGCATAAATCTCTGAAATGAAAACGGAATGATTTTCTCACAGTTAAACATTTCCAGACTGAACAATTCCTAGGAATGGTCCAGTCTCTCTGGATGAACATAAATGTGAGCTGGCTCCTGGCTGCACTTCACTCCAACACTAACATAAGACCCACATAATCACTTACTTCCCAGAACTCTGTCTTCCTTGGAGGACATTTGGATAAATTTCCCAGCAGGCTTCCCGATACAAGGCAACTCGGCACAGCTGTTCCCAGTGCTGCCAGGAACCAGTCACAAGCAATTCTGTGACATTTGGACTAAAACTCCTGAAGTCCAGAAGCTTATTTATGAGAAGAAAAACATTATATCCCCTCCTTGAGATGGATCAAAGGAGACTCTCCTGTGTACCATGCATCTGAACTCACAGGTAAGCTCTGACCTCCAGAGCTTACTCCTGCTCAGCCTGCTGGCTCCCCAGGCTTGAATCTCACATGCTAAGCTCTCAAATCCTCTGGAACCTATTACTTTGTTGACACACCTGGATTGACTCTGCATAATTGGCCTCAGCTAGGTACACTCTGGCCAAGAAGACTGACTAAAGCTGCTTCCTCAGACAGGTAACACAGGACCAGATATAACCCTGATAGATTTGGAAAATCCATAGCCCTAAACCATACAGAAAACTAGGTCTGGGTAAAATGTATCTCTGTGAACCAAGAGTTATACATATCTTGCATGAAAAGGATGATTAGAAGAGGCCTTCCTCCATAAAGACAGAACCATAGCTGTTTCCTCGTCTTCACTCAGTCCAATCTAGTCATAAAAACTGGTTCTCTAGAGCCTTGTGTTATCACAGGACTCAAGAAATCCTTGAAACATAGCCTCGGGGAGAAAAAAAAAAACTCTTGAGCAAAGAGACTGAATATAAACATGTCTTGTCCCCCTTACCTCCCCACGCTTGGTCATCCTCTGCATAGCCTAGAGTAATAGAGACTTCAATTCCTAAAGAAAAAGGGTGATCCACAGCCGGTATGGAATTATATATCTGCTTAGTTCACCAGATTTGGGATGGCTTTGGTGTTATCAAAACTCCATTCCAAACAGTTAACTAAACTGCTCAGAACCTTCCTTTAACTTCAAAGTACCATGAAGAAAATACCCCATAAGAGTTAATCCACTGACAAAATTAGATGAAATGGGAAAATTCCTGCAAAAAACAAACTACAAAAATTTACTCAAGAAAAGTTTGAAAATTTGAGTAGATCTATAATAAACATAAAATTGAATTAATAATTTTTTCAATGTTTTTATTGAAGTATAGTTTTGTTTTGTTTTGTTTTGGCTGCACGGCACATGGGATCTTAGTTCCCCAACCAGGGATCGAACCTGTTCCCCTTGCAGTGGAAGCACAGAGTCCTAACCACTGGGCCACCAGGGAATTCCCTGAATTAATAATTTTAAAACTTCCCAAAACGTATAGCCCAGGCTCAAATGACTTCACTGATTAAGTCTATCAAGCCTTTAAAGAAGAATAAATACCAATTCTTCACAAGTTCTTCTAAAAATAGAAGAGGAGAGAATATTTCCCAACTCATTCTATGAGGTCAGTATTACCCTGATACAAAACCAGACAAAGACATCACAATAAAACTACAGATGAATATTTCTTATAAATTTTGATGTAAAACTTCTCAACAAAATATTAGAAACCCAAATCTAAAACATATAAAAAAGATTATATACCATTACTAAGTGCGATTTATCCCAGGAAAGCAAATTGCTTTAACATCTGAAAATAAATTAATGTAACACACCACATCAATATAATAGAGGGAAAGAAAATATATTATCATCTCAATAATGCAGAGAAAGCATTTGACTAAATCCAACACTCTTTCGTGATAAAAACACTCAGCAAATTTGGAACACAGGGAAACTTCCTCAGTCTTATAAAGGGCAAAACCCCACAGCTAACATCGTACTTAATAGTGAAAGACTGGATGCTTTCCCTCTAAGAGCAGGAACAAAACAAGGCTGTCCACTTTTGCCACTTCTCTTCAACATTGTACTGGAGGTTCTAGCCAGGGCAATTGGGAAAGAAAAATAAAAGGCAGATTGAAAAGAAAAGGTTAAAACTATTCCTACTTGTAGATGACATGATCTTATATATAGGAAGCCCTAGGAGACCCACAAAAATTATTAGAACTAATAAATTAATTCAGCAAGATTTCAGGATAAAAGATCAATATACAAAAATCAATTGCACTTCTATACACTAGCAATGAACAATCCAAAATGAAATTTTAAAAACAAATGTCATTTACAATGGCATCAAAAATATATATACATATATATATATACATACATATATATATGTGTGTATATATATATATATATATATATATATACATATACACACACACGGGAATAAAGTTAACAGAAGAAATGCAAAACATACTCAAAAATTATAAAACATTGTTGAAAGAAATTGAAGACAAATAAATGGAAAGATTCATATTTATGACTCAGAGGACTTAACATTATAAGGTGATCTATAGATCCAATGCAATTTTTATCAAAATTCCAGAAAACTTTTTTAATGATAATTCCTTCCCTAACATACATGTGGAAATACAAGGGACCAAGAATAACTAAAACATCTTGAAAAAGAAGAACAAAGTTGAAGCACACTTCCTGATTTCAAACTCAAATCAAAGCTATGGTAATCAAGACAGTGTGGTAACGAAGATAGACATATAGATCAATGAAACATATGAATTCAGAAACAAACTCTTAAATTTGTGGTTAATTGATTTTCAACAAATGTGCTAAAGCAATTCAGTAGGGAGATAATCATTTTTTCAACAAATGGTGGTGGAAAAACTAGATATCCTCATGTGCAGAAGAATGAAGTTGGACCCCCTCGTTCATAGACTGAATCTCAGAGCTAAAACTATGAAACTCTAAGAAGAAAACATAGGAGTAAATGTTTGTGACCTTGGGTTATACAGACTCCTTAGACACAACACCAGAAAGCAAGAGACCAAACTAAACCTCTTATGAGGAATATTTTCATGAACTTAAATGTTCATTTTACATTTTTATGCTAAAAGGGGATTATTTATCATCACCTGAATGGAAAGTTTTAAAAAGAAGGAATTTCCTTCTGAGAGTGACACTCGGTTGTCATATGTTCTAGCTGTTAATGTGACTTTAGAAAGGCTTTGTGTATGCCTGAGTGGTGTCTTCCGGAATCTTCAGGGAAGCAGGTGTTCTGCACGATTTGGAATTACCATTTCTAGCACTTTCCAGAAATTATCTGGTACTGTGAAATATAACAATACATATTAAAAGAATCAGATATTTGCTTCAGTTTGTCTCTAAGCAATTAAACATAAAGAAGTAAAAAAAAAAAAAAAAACCGTCAGAGACAAGCTATATAATTTAAAAATTGGTTTCAAGCACTAAACAGACAGTACATCTCTTCCATAAATACCAAATATCCTATGTTTAGGATGAAGACATGGAAATATTTGTTTTTAATTTGTCCATGCTTACCACTGGTAGATACGTTTCCTGCTGTTCAAAAACATAATAGTTGAAGGCAAAGCAGTAAACCTTTTAGAAAAAATTATTTTCATGCCCTCAAGGTAGAGAAGAAAAAATTTTTAAACAGAACTCAAAATTAAATACATGCTGACCAAAAAAAAGAAAAGATTGGTATATTCAATTGCATTAAAATTAAAAACTTCAATTCAAAAAAAATTTAATGTACTAAAAATTCTATTAGTAAAGGATGTTTGCAGCATGCGTAATAATAAATGACTAATATCAAGAATATTATTTTTAAGTCTATGAGTTAAAAAGGAAAAAGTCTAATCAGGCGCTTCAAAAATAAAGGACACTCAAAAAGACCCTTGAAAAGAGGCTCAATTTCATTAGTAATCAGAGATTTGCAAATTAAAATCACAAGGAAGTGCAGAGCACATCCTCTAGAATGGTAAAAACTTTTAAAGTCTGACAACATCAAGTATTTGCAAGGATATGGGATAAGAAACACTTTCATACGTGGCTGATATAATTATTTTGAAAATAATTTGGCCTGATGTGGTATAGCTGAACATTCACATACCTTACAATCCAGCACCTCCATTTTTAGGTTTAAATGGTGGGAAATCTCTTGCACCTGTGTGCCAGTTGACATATTAATAAGTATTTCTAGCAGCATTGTCTTTAATAGATAAAAACAAAAACAAGCAAAGCAAAAACTGGAAATAACCTGATTGTATATCAATAGTAAGTTGAATAAATAAATTGTAATACATACAGTAGTACATGTTTTTACCATACAGTGGTAAAAATAAATGAAACATGCTGCATATATCCATATGGATGTATTACACATAGTGTTGAACAAAAGCAGTAAGCCACAGAAAAATGTAAAAAATATAATGGTATTTATACCCAGGCCCAAGATAGAAAAAATTAAGTAAAGTATTGCCTATGGATACATACTGAGATAGTAAAAACATAAAAGTAAAGGAGTGATTATCACAAAAGCTAAGATTGCGTTTTGGACTGGGCAGTTGTTGGGAAGACAGCTAAATCAGGAGGTGTACACATTGGGGGTAAGGTGTTTTTAAACACTAATGATATCTATTTCTTCAACGAGATTATGTGGGATGGATATGTATACACACACACACATATACACGTGTGTGTGTATATATATATAAAACATATTATACTTGTGTGTAAATTACACAACTTAAAAAAATCTTAAAATGTAATTCATCATATAAAAAAGACACACCACTATGTATACCACAGATTTTTATTATTATACTTTTAGGGAATTGCTAGATTGACTCTTGTGGCTAACTTGAATAATAAATGTCATTAAACATTAACTGATTTTGTTTTCTATTAAATAGACAGATTAATTGAATCTAATCAAGATGTTCAAAATGATCAAAACTATTTTCTGTGTAGAGTAGGAACTAGAAAAACAAAAAGAAATAAAGAAAACAAAAGAGTAGAATCACCTCTCGAATAATCTATCAAAACACAAATGATTCCCAGATAGTTGAGATAAATGAGTGGTCAGTCACTCGTACAATTAAGACAGTATGATGTGTAAGATCCCTTTTAGTTTAAGTCTAATATGCTTTAAAAAATAATTATACCACAAATCTTCTAGGCACAAAACACTGCCTATTGCTAGTTATACTGTACTGACAAATTCTTATTTTGATTTTATTTTCTCCCATCATGAGCCATGAAATTCAAGCTGCGATTAAAGATTAGCTCTCAAGTGTAAACGATAATGTTTTTTCATCTATTACTGCAAACCATATTTCCTATTGAAAGCAATGTGGCTTTATGAGATAGCCCTTATAAAAGAATTTAATAATTACCAATTTTACACCTAATTCTCAGAAGTAAGGTGCCATTTCTTGGTGACTATGTTCTAAAATAAAACTGTTGGAAATAATATGTACCTATAGGTATATCACAGGGAAATCTTACATGATAATAAACTTTGGAGGAAGTCTCTAAGATAGATATTTGTAAAGAAAATATCTCAAGTCAAGATCACAGAAATGTGAGATGGTTCCACTGTGTCTGTGAGCCACTATGCCCCACAACCCTTGTTTTAAGAACATGGACGAACTGGAAAATATCCAGGAAAGTGTTTGAGATGATTAGGGATATAGACATCATCATCTTAAAGTTTACGGGAAAAAAAAAAAGCCTGCATGATCTAAGGACATTTATCCTAAATAAGAGAGAAGAGGACACTAAGAGGAAACCATATAGATGTCTTCAAATATTCAGAAGACTATGATAATGAGATATACTCCTTTTTCTGTATGGCACAAAGGGAAGTCAGTGTATCTTTATGTAGATGTTAAAAAGACAGGTTTCAATTCAAGAAAAAAATAAAAGGAGAACTTTTAATTACAGCTATTCAAAAATGTCAATAAATGGGCTGACTGATAAGGTGGTAATCTAGCCATGGAAGGGGTTTAATCAAAAAATCATAGACCATCACGCACCCTGTAGATGAGTTTTTCTTTTGTGTGGTAGATTGACTTAAATGACTGCTAACGTTCCTTTCCAAATCAAAGATTCTCAAGTTTCCTCCCATGATGATTCATTAACCTATTTTCAGAAGTTGCTTACCAAGATGCTATGGGTTTATATGAAAACTAAAATCATGTTATCTGAACATTCATTTTAGCTAAATAAGTTAGAAAATAAGTGCTTTTCCTTCATTTGATTATTTTGATTGCCCTCGATGGTGTAATCATCATTACCAAATTTGGACAGGGTTAATCTGGAACACAACCTGTGGCTTTTAAATAAGAGCTGCCGTAGTTTAAAAATAGTCCAGATGAACAAAGGAAATTGCTATTTCAATTCAAAGGAGAACTGACACTATCAAGTACCAGCGTGTTGATGGAAGAGTGTGTACAATCATTGTCTAAAAGCAAACACTTCAGTCAAAGAGAACTGCAAGGACAGACCTCTTCTCTTTTTACAGTATAAAATCTGAACTTTCCTGTCAGTGACAAGGTTAAAGCAGTACACCACCCACTCAGAAAATGAATCAGACACAAAGAGGCAGATTCTCCCAGAACTTAAAGTACTTCTGAAAGCTGCCTTAACTCTTTCACAATACAGGGAAACAACAACAAAAAAAGGAAAGTACCCAAAAATACTTTTGTAGGTATAAAAAGTTAATACATTTAATGCTATTACTCATGTTGGGACAATGGAAAGCATTCCAAATGTCCAACATTAGGGGATAATTAATAAATTATAGTTTATCCAAGTAATGTAATATTACAGTATTCTGAAATCATTACATTCATTATGTGTCATAACTATAAACCTTAAAATGACCGGTGCTAGATAGACAATAAAGCATCACAAATCTACAGGTGTGTTACGTTTAAAAAATACATAAACATATTAGAAGGCCAGACAAGATAGCAATCTACCACAGGATGCTGGCTCTGCACCTGTGCTTGACCCTAGAGAAGCTGCACAAAGAAGAAGGAGATGGGTGGATCTCAGAACATCATGCAGATAACATGATCTTATACATCAAATAACTATTAAAACTAATAAATGAATTCAGTAAAGTTTAGGATACAAAATCAACATACAAAAATCAGTTGTGTTTCTATACACTAACAACAAACTATCCAAAAGAGGCATTAAGAAGATAATCCCACTTACAATAACAACGAAAAGTAAAATAAAATATTTAGAAATAAATTTAACCAAGGACATGAAAGATTTGTTTGCTGAAAACTATAAAACACCGATGAAAGAAATCAAAGAAGATACAAATAAATGGAAAGATAGCTCATGTTCATTGATTGGAAGATTTAATATTGTCAAAATGTCCACTCTACCCAAAATGATCTATAGTTTCAATGCAACCCCCATCAAGATTCCAATGGAATTTTTATAGAAATAGAAAAACCAATCCTAAATTCATATGGAACCAGAAAAGACCCCAAAATAGCTAAAGAAATCTTAAGCAAGAACAAAAAATTTGGAGACATCACATCTCCTGACTTTATACTACAAAACTATAGTAACCAAAGCAGTATGGCACTGACATTAAAATAGACATATGGACCAATGGAACAGCAAAGAGATCGCATAAACCCACACATATACAGTCCACTAATTTTTGACAAAGACACAAAGAATATACAATGGAGAAAGGATAGTTTATTCAATAAATGGTGTTGAGAAAACTGAATATCTACCTGCAAAAGAATGAAATTGGATTCTTATCTTACACCACATACAAAAATGAACTCAGAGTGGATTAAAGACTTAAATAGAAGACCTGAATCCATAAAACTCCTAGAAGAAAATATAGGGATTAAGCTCCTTGACGCTGGTCTTGGTGATTAATTTTTGTATCTGACACCAAAAGCACAGTCAACAAAAGCAAAAATGAACAAGTGGAACTATGTCAAAATAAAAACCTCCTCACGGCAATGAAATAATTAACAAATTGAAAGGGCAGCCTATTGAATGGGAGAACATAGTTACAAATCAATATTTGATGAGGGGTTAATATCTAAAATATGTAAGGAACTCATACAACTCAATATCAAAAAAATCCCAATAACTCAACTTAAAAACGTGCAAAAAACCCTAAATAGACATTTTTCTAAAGAAGACATATAAATGGCCTACAGGTATATGAAAAGATGCTCAACATCACCAATCAACTGGGAAAGGCAAATCAAAACCATAGTGAGATATCACCTCACACTTGTTAGAACGGCTATTATCAAAAGGCAAAAGACAACAAGTATTGGTAATAATATGGAGAAAAGGGAACCCTTGTGCACTGTTGGTAAGAATGTACATTGGTACAACCATTATGGAAAACAGTAAGGAAGTTCCTCAAAAATAGAAGTACCATATGATCCAGCAATCTGACTCTGGGTATATACCCAGAGAAAATAAAATATTTCAAAGAGACATCTGCGCTCCCATGTTTACTGCAGCATTGTTCACAATAGCCAAGATGTGAAACAAACTAAGTGTCCATCAACAGATGAACAGGTAAAGAAAATTTGGTATGTATATACAATTGATTATTATTCTGCCTTTAAGAAAGGAAATCCTGCCATTTGTGACAAAATGGATGAGACTGGAGGACATTATGCTAAATGAAATAATCGAGACAAATATTGCATGATCTCACTTATATATGTAATCTTAAAAAAAAGAAGTTGAGCTCATAGTAACAGAGAGTAGAATGGTAGATACCAGAGTCTTGGGGGAGGAGGGAAAAGGGGAGATTATTGATCACAAGATAAAAATTTCAGTTATAAGATAAAGAAGTTTGGGGACATAATGTACAGCATGATGACAATATTAATAATGTATTGTATACTTGAAATTGCTAAGAGAGAAAATCCCAGGTGTTCTCACCACAAAAAAATAGTAACTATGGAAGACTGATGGATATGTTAATTAGTCTGATTGTGGTAATCGTTTCACATTTTATACATATATCAAAACATCATGCTATATACAATTTTTATTAGCCAAAAGTAAATACATCAAAAATTTTTTTGAACATATGACTATCAGAAACCTCTAAGGAAACAAGTTGGTTGGGTCCCAGTCAAGTGGGGGTAATGAGAGAAGAGAAGAAGGGCAACCCAGAGCAGAAGAGGGTCCAAAACCATGATCATGGGAATAGAACTGCCTTGTTGGGGCTTTGATCCTACCTCACATAGTCCTGGATCATAGGCAGTAGGAGCCAGCCAGGATCAGCCAGAGCTAAATAGAAGCTTCAGGGTAATATCCAGGCAGGAATGGATCCTGGAACTCGTGAGGAAAAGGAGAACACAAGAGGTGCACGTAGGTGGGCCGACACCTAATTATTTGTTTACTTCTCCTTTTATCCCATTAAGTCAGCAGCTCTCAAAACTTGGTTCCTGATTGGCAGCATCAGCATCAACTGGTAACTTCTTTTTTTTTCCTTTGAAGTAAAGAGTGGAATTTAATCTTTATTTACAGGACGCTACAAGATATGAAATTCCACATAGAAATAAGAAACCCATTGAGAGGAGAAGCGTCATACGGTATGTACAGTTTGGAACTGTTCAAGTATAATTTCGTTGTAAAAAGCATTACAATAACAAACCACGTTTAAAAAGAGTTTTTAGTAGGGCTTCCCTGGTGGCGCAGTGGTTGAGAGTCCGCCTGCCGATGCAGGGGACACAGGTCGTGCCCCGGTCCGGGAAGATCCCACATGCCGCGGAGCGGCTGGGCCCGTGAGCCATGGCCGCTGAGCCTGCGCGTCCGGAGCTGTGCTCCGCAACGGGAGAGGCCACAGCAGTGAGAGGCCCGCGTACCACAAAAAAAAAAAGAGTTCTTAGTGGAGAAACAGTAAGACAAACTTATACAAAATGTAGTAGGCAACAAACAACTTTATGCCTCAGATGTACAATCTAAAAGTTGAAGTTCCCAGCAGTGCCATCCTGAACTTGGAATGTATAGCCTTCAGAGGTAGTTTCTGGCACAACATTTTGATCTTCGTCTTCCTCTGCAGAGAAATACTTCTCAATCAGGTTTAATGAAGCTTTGTACACAGACTCATTTTCATGGTTTTGTATAGCTTAAATTTTGTCCAAACCTCCATATTCTTCAATCATTATACTAAGTTTCTCAGTTTTGCCTAGTTTCTCAGCAGCCTGAAAGGTATTTGAAATGGCATCCAGAATAACAAGAATAATTTTGGTATCTTTCACAGTTAGGAGGTTCATCAACGGCTCTATTATGCCACAACGAACAAGGTATATAATCTGCTCAACCTTTCCACCACGTGTATAGTTGGTCACAGCCTGTACAGCTTCCTTTTGTGTCCTAAAGTCTGCCTTAGAGAGAACGCCAACAAGGAACGGGACTAATCCATGATTTACAACTTGTATCTGGTCCTGCGGCCAGCCGCGATGTTTGACGTTGTCCACGTAGCTTCCTTCTGAATATTAGTTTTGGAGTTTGTTAGCAGTGCTCCTGCATCTATTACAACCTAAGTCTGTTCATCTCTCCCATTGACAATATTCCCTATGGCTCTTTGCGCGGGAGTCACGATTGGCAATTCAGTAGCTCCTAAAAGCTTCACAAGTTTGGGTACAACCCCAGTTTTCACAATCATTTCAATCGGTTCACTTGGACCATCAGTAAGGTAGGAAATAGTCCAGCAGATATCAGCTAATACTTCTGGATCATCATGATGCAGGAGACGACCTAAAGGAGGAAGAATTTGCTCAACAGCATCTAAGGGGGGTGCAGGATTCTTGTTGCAACAAAGATTTGAAGTGTCCAGGTAAGATTATATAAGTAACCACATCCTAAAGATGACATATCAGGAACCGCCAACAGCGGGTCAACCGCACCATACTTGATAACCTGGTCTTGGAAAACTGAACCATCACCTGCAATGTTTCCTAGAGCCCATACAGCCTTGTTCACTGATGTGAGTGTGGGGAGACACCAGCAGAGAAACGAATGCTGAGATAGCACCTCCATCTACCACAACCTTGGTCTGTTCTGATGTCCTAGAAGCAATGTTACTGAGGGCCCAAGCAGATTCAAACTGAATGGGACTACAATCAGTTCTGCCCAAGAAGGTCACAAATTTTGGAATCAATGGGGGGCTGTTTTTTCCTAGAAAGCACTTTCCTAGCAGCTTGGGTAGCTTGGAGCTGGCTTTCCAAATTGTTGCTATTTATGCCTTTGACAGCGTTATCAACAGACCAATTTACAGTGCCCTGGTTGTTGTGGTTTTCCTGCAGTGGAGAAGTAGCATCATCAGGAAAAGAGCTGACATTTCTCCTTTCAGCATCTGGTCCTCCTTCTTAGCTTTCCTCAGCTCCACATTAATAACTTCTATTTGGTGCTGCCTCATTTCTGTACTGCCTTTCCCCTTGTTCTTGAATCTGTTAAGGCAGGCAGCTGGCAAATTAGCATTCTCATTGGTGGACATGGTTATGAGACAAAGGGAGAAAGCTACACAGACAGCTTAAGCTTCCACAGGAGGTGGTATGGGGTGCACAGGCTGTGGGTCGGTTGCCCTCAAAACATCCACCACGGTCAGCCCAAGGATGGTGTCAACTGGTAACTTCTTAGAAATGTAAATACTCTTCTCCATCGCAAACTTACTGCACCAGAAAGTCTGGGGGGGTTGGGCCCAGCACTCTATGTTTTAACAAGCATGACCGATGATTCTGATGCACACTAAAGTTATACAATCACTGGTCTAGGTGATTTTATCCAAGACAAGCAATCATCGGGAAAGAACTGTGCCCTGAGGGAGAGAGACACTGGGTCGTTGAGAGGTAAGGCAAAATCAAGTGTTGGGGAGGAAGAGATGTATAGAGGGCATGGTCTAGCCCAGGTGGCAACATCAGAGGCTCCCCACCCTACCGTATCTCCCTGGAACCTACTCCCTAAATTCAACAGGAGGAGCACAAGTTCTGTAGAAGAAAGACAACAAACCCAACACTTCTTCTTGGTAGAAGAAGCCAAATTAATGGATTGGCTAAAATAAGAATTTTAAGTAAAAGAAAATTTTAATAAAGTATTTATTCACAAAGGAACAAAACAGAATGTTACAAACAAGAACCAGGAACACAATCCTAAGTAGCCCGAATCTGGAGATTCTGAGTATGAAAAATACAATCGTTGAAATAAAAAACTCAAAAGGGGAGTTGAAAAGCACAAAGGATAGCGCCATGAAGAAAGTACCTTAAAAAGATAGGTGGAGTGAATGAGATCTGAATGATACCAGTTATATAAAGTAAAAGCACAGATAAACAGAACAGCACAATATATATTTCCAAAACGTGTGTATGTATACAACTCAATAGATTAAAGAATAGAATAACTAAGGGGATGTGAAATTGGAGCAGGGTTGAAAATGAAGAAGAAAGATAAAATAAAATGAGAAAGGCCTTGAACAGACCACTGATGTACTCTGCTATGACGGAAAATGTGATAAACTCAGGTCTCTGCCTCTGAGGACCAAAAATAAGATCCTTTTTAAAAGAATCCTATTTTTAAAAGTTGTAATGGAATACACAAGATAATAATAGTTGTGTTAGTATAGGATAAGTTTATGGGCATATTTGTCCATAATTTTAAAACATTGTAATTTTTTCATTTTATAACAATATCTAGTCTAAAAATGAATGCTTTCCTCTAGGAAGTAATTTATATGCTGAGATACTCTGATTTTAATCAATTTATACATTTGCATTATTGAACTGACTTTTTTTGCAGTTTGAATCACATGAAAAACAGTACCTTCAACAATGCAATGCCATTTTAAGACATTAATCCTCAAGATAATAATACAGACTTTCCAGTCAGTAAATGTCATCCAAAAAGAGAAAATTTGTCTTCATTTAAATTATCTAAGCTTCTCAAACTTCTGTGTCAGTTGCTTTGTTTTATTCATAAAAAATTCCTTTTCTAGTGTTCAACCAGGTTAATGATGAACAGCCTTTACATAGTAAGATCAAATTGCCTGACATTTCTCTCTAGACATATGTGAAAATTAGAACTGTCCCAATCTGCATTCTTTTTTTTTTCCAATCTGCATTCTTGACAGCACATTACTTTGAATATTGCATTCAAATCTTGTGTTATTGTGCCAATATATTTTTGAGATGAAATTCATGTAACACAAAATTAGCCATTTCAAAGTATAATTTGGTAGCATTTAGTATATTCACAATGGCATGAAACCATCACTGCTATCATTTCAAAATATTTTCATCATCACACAACATTGTAAATCAACTATACTCCAATATAAAATAAAAATTTTTAAAAATTTTCATCACCCCTGAAGGAGATTCTATACCAGTTTAAATAGTCACTTTCCAGTTCCCCTCCTCCCCTGCCTCTGGCAACCACTTTCAGTCTTTCTTTCTGTCTCTCTGCATTTCTCTATACTGGATATTTCATATAAATAGAATCATACAGTATGTTAGTGTTGCTTTTTTTTTTTTTTTTTTGGTACGCGGGCCTCTCACTGCTGTGGCCTCTCCCGTTGCGGAGCACAGCTCCGGACGCGCAGGCTCAGCGGCCATGGCTCACGGGCCCAGCCGCTCCGCTGCACGTGGGATCTTCCTGGACCAGGGCACGAACCCGTGTCCCCTGCATCGGCAGGGGGACTCTCAACAACTGCGCCACCAGGGAAGCCCTATGCTTTATATTTAAAAGTTTGTTTTAGTCATTTTTGAAAAGACTATTGCTGCTGCGAGTAGTTACGTGATTTACGTTCTAAGCCTCAATAAATTTGTTTGTTCAAGTGCATCTTAATCTAACCTGAGCATCCACTTGGAGAATGCTTTTTGTGGTCTGGGGTGACAGGAAGACACAATTTAATTGAGGGCATTCAAAGAAAGGTCAGGGCTAGAGATGAAGATTTGGAAGATATAATCATAGAGGTAATAAATAGAGTTGTGGGAACAAATGAGACCTCAAAAGGAAAAAGAAAACAAAGGTTGAAGGAACAGAACATTAGTGAATGTTTACATTTAAGGGGACAGGGAAATCTTCAACTATGAAGACTTCTCCGACAGGCAGATAGTGTTAAACATCTTCTTTGTGCCACATTTTTCTTTAATCTCTCTAACATAGCTCCTGTCAAACTGTTTCACTTTTTCTTGTTTACCTCCCTGTCCCCGTTATTAGACTATGAGTTTTTTATGAGCTATATTCATCTCTCAATCACAAGCACTAGTTCTGAAACTTAATACATCACGGGTTCCCAAAGGGTAAAGGGATTAATGGATGGATGGATGGATGGATGGATGGATGAAAAGATGAGGGAAGGACATAGAGCGAAGGAGACAAAATGGAGGGTGAAAGATAGGGATCAAACCAGAACAGTGCTATAGAGGTAAAGGAAAGAAAGAATTTTAAGACCTACAATGTAAAAAAACAATCAAAAACCAAGAACAACCAACCCTACAATGTCTCTCATCACCTCTAAAATGTAATAAATCTAAAGCGAAGGGTTTGAAGGTTAACTATCTCAAAAGTACCTCATGAGATCCTTGTTTATGTGTGATTTCTGGTAGTTCTAAATATATCCAGAATTTCAGAATCCAAACTCTTCTCACTTCTGATATTTTGATTCAAGACACCATCAACTCTCACCTGTGTTGTTGCAAATTTCTCCTGAATGATTTCTCTGCTTCCACCCTTGGCTTTCTATAGCCCATTTTGCAAAACAGCAGCCACAGTGATCCTTTGTGAACAGAAGTCAGGTCTTGCCATTCCTGTGCTCAAATCCTTCAGTGATTTCCCTTCTCACTCAGAGTGAAGCCAAAGTCTTTAAAATAGAACACAGTGCCCTACATGACTTCCCACTCTCCTCTACCATCCACCCCAAAATATTGCTTCTCCATCCTCTTCTCCTTCTCCTTTCCCCACTGCTGTCTCTACAGTAGCCACACAGACCTCCGTGTTATTTCTCCAACATTCCAAGTGTGCTTCTGTTTCAGGAGCTCTGTACCTGGAGTTTCCTCAGCCTGGAATTCTCTCTCCCCTGATATCCACCTGGATCATTCCTCATCTTCTTTGCTCAGTTGGCAACTTCTCCTGAGGACTTCTCAGTGAAGCCTTGCCTTCCACCCTATTTAAAATTGTAAACCATCCAGCTCTCCCTCTGCTCCTTCCCTGTTATTTTTCTCCATAGCACGTGTCATTATCTGACATACTTTATTTATTTTTTTTCTTAAACTTTTTATTTTATATTGGAGTATAGTTGATTAACAATGTTGTGTTAGTTTCAGGTATACAGCCAAGTGATTCAGTTACACATACACATGTATCTATTCTTTTTCAAATTCTTTTCCCATTTAGGTTGTTACAGAATATTGAGCAGAGTTCCCTGTGCTGTACAGTAGGTCCTTGTTGGTTATCCATTTTAAATATAGCTGACACACTTTATATTTGTCCATTTCAGTCCCCACATCTGCAAATCCTACTCATCTTTCAAAACCCTCCAGAATTTTACTATGGGTCCTCCCCAACAATGGTGACCCCCAGCATTCGCTCCTGTGTCTGCAGTCTGCCAGACTTGATTCTGCACCATATCACTTCTTACGGACAGTTGGTTATTTCACACTGTTACACTAAATGACCAGGTTTTCACTTGTTTTTACCCCTCAGCAAAGCTGTCAGCCTCTTGAAAGCAAACACCATCACGTGATTCTTTTGTATAGTCTCTCCTGCCACCCAATGCTGTCCTAAACAGATAACATGGTTTGGTTTCAATAAATATTTTAAGGAACGAACAGGTAATATCAATAATACTAGTTACCATTTGTAGACTTATTACCACATGGCAGGCACAGTAACCCAGGAAACGATGTGGCATTATTACCGTTTTGCAGGTGAGAATTGAGTAGCTGGCCCGAGACCTTCAGTCTGTAGGAGACAAAGTAGAGGATCTAAACCGAGGTCTGTTTAACTCCACTGTCCACCTCCATCCCTTCTCCAAAATTAATAACTTCTATTCATTAAGCACTACTATGAACAAGGCACAATGCCAGACACTTTACTCATGTTTTCTCACTTCACCCTCAGAACAACACCATGGGGTAGACATTATCAACTTCGTTCTACAAATGAGAAAACTGTAGCTCAGAGTGTTAAGCCCCTTGGCTAAGAACTTATCCTGCTAAGTGACAGTATCACAGTGTTGACCAGTCCACTTAGTTAAAATGATCATATGAATTGTGCAGGGGCTGCTTTGCAATTCAGACACAGAACAGTTGGAATGAGCAATTATACCGTGAATTCTCTGAGTTTTGTTGGAGCTTATGTAGCTCTTATCAGTAAATTCCAATGATCCCAGAAATTACCTCACTTTGTAGACTATTCCTCTCTCTTAATCTTTCATCAAGTCCTAGTATTTAACGTCTGCAACAGCAGAAAAGTGAATCGACAGGGTGATGACAGTCTCAAAGGGGATTTTCATAATCCCATTTGTTTTGGCCAGGTTTAATTTTAAACTAGAATAAGTGTGTTTCCTTCTCTCATTTGTATGTTTGTGAGTATTGTGTGTGTGTGTGTAAGAGACAGACAGAGAGAGACAGAGACAGAGACAGAGACAGAGAGAAGGACAAAGGACAGAGAGAGGGAGGAAGGGTTAGCTCTTCCTCAATTCCTTAATTCCCAGAGTCTGAAAAAATATAACAGCTAGATCTTGCAAAACCCCTGGATTACCAGTGATAGTCAAGGAGCGCCCCAAGAGGTATCGCTAACCTCCAAGAAGCTCTCTGAAGCCTGCCTTTGAGTGATTGAGGGATTGGGGGACAAAATTCAAATTCTGCCCTTAAGAAATCAGAACACTAGTCTTCAAAAGGAGAAGCCATTGAGAATAGAAAAATAAATTTAAAAATGAAAGGAAGATTTATTGAGCAGGGAACAATGACTCCAAGAAAGAGAGAGAACAGAGAGCCTGAATCACATCTCTCAAACATGGGGCTCAATTGCATGGCTATTAATTCAAACCAGTGAATTTTCCTCCATTGAAAGGATTAGTAAAATGATAGCTCATTTCTCAAGTGCTGCCTATGGCCAAGTTGTGGTGTTTTTTGGGTTTGAGGGGTGTGTGTGTGTCTGTGTGTGTGTCTGTGTGTGTGTGTCCATGTCTGTGTGTGTCGGTGTGTGTGTGTCCGTGTCTGTGTGTGCCTGTGTGTATCTGTGTGTATGTCCGTGTGTGTGTGTCTGTGTGTGTGTGTGTTTAGGAATAGCTTCAGCACAGCACTTCGATCATTATCAAACTACTCCTTTCATAGTATCACAGAGAAGTAATACGGCTTATGGGTTTACACAAAGCTCCAGAGGCCTTAGGGCCCCTCCCCTCTCTTCCTTCAGCCCCGTTTGTCTGCACACAGCCACCCCCTCTGCCTGCCAGTGTGAGACTGCCAGTTGGGACAGAAACAGGAGGATTTCTGAGCCTCAAAAACCTCTGAAGCTTTATCCTCAGCTCAAGTAGAAAGTAGTTATATAAGACCTCTTGAACTAGAAAAAACTGTGCTTTAGTATTCAAATTATAAGTACATGGAACAGCCTGTTTTTCAGATCTGATTCTTTAGAATCAGTTATGTGATTCTTGAGAATCAGTTATTTAAAATTACAACTAGAAATACAAATACAATAAGAGAGAGAGAAGAAAAGTAGAGGAATGAGGGAAGGCAAGAGATTATAAAAAGGAGAGGAGGGAGGAGAGGTAAAGTTTTCCCTGTTAGAAGCCAGGTTGTACTTTTTTATGTTGTTCACTCCTGCCATCTAGTGGTTGTCATGTAGTAATGCTTAAGTCAGATCTCTGAAATCACAAAAAAGTAGAACTTTTTTAAAAAATAAATTTATTTATTTATTTTTGGCTGCATTGGGTCTTCATTGCTGTGCGTGGACTTTCTCTAGTTGCAGCGAGCAGGGGCTACTCTTCGTTGCAGTGCACGGGCTTATTGCGGTGGCTTCTCTTGTTGCAGAGCATAGGCTCTAGGTGCACGGGCTCAGTAGTTGAGGTGCACGGGCTTAGTTGTTCCACAGCATGTGGGGTCTTCCCGGACCAGGGCTCGAACCCCTGTCCCCTGCATTGGCAGGCGGATTCTTAACCACTGTGCCACCAGGGAAGTCCCAACAATAGAACTCTTGAAATAAAGATGTGATGAGTCATTCACCCGACCTCTGTAACAAGTTCCATCCCTTCCTCTGGTCTAGACATGATTGTGAATGGTCCGCGTCTGTTAATGTCCACAGCATTTCAATACAGAGCCAAGGCTCCAAAGATTAAAGAAATTCTAAGAAGTTCCATGATCTCACTTACCCAGTGTCCCAACATTGGACAAGTTCCCAGAAAACTTACATCCTGGAATTCTAGCATTTCAACAAGTTCCTTTTTCTAAATATTGAATGACCCAATATAACTCCATTCCTTGCAAGATATTATTAAACCCAAGAGAAAATATTCTAATAAAATAGAACTATAGTCTCTAGGCACTGATTCAATAATCAAAAACATCCCTTGCCTTTTTTATGCCTGATGGAAAGAGTACCTCGATTGTACATGATATAGTCTCTACTTTTAAATTTTTTTCAAGTTTTCTTTTTAATGAACTTGCTTCAAAATTGTTTTCTCAGAGACAAGACTTATCCATTGCAGGGGAGGAAAAATAATTGTCCTCTACCCTTAGAGGTTCTCGGCTGAGACACACCCCCCCCCATAATAAAAGACAGATTAACAAAAGAAAAACTAACAGAAGTTTAATAACATCTGTACCTCCTGTACACATGGGAGCTACTCAGGAAAACTGAGTAACTCCCCAAAATGGCCCAAGCTACTACCTTAAATACCACCTTCAGCTAAAGACAAAAGAAGACCTTGGGGTTGGGGGTAGTTATGGGAGGTTACTAGGAAAAGCACAGCAAACAAGGGTAAACTTGTTATACAGATTTAAATTGTTGCCTTCTCCTTTGATAAGAGTTTCTGGAGATGTAGAATCACACTCTCCTCCTGGTAGAAAGAGGAGGATATTTCCCTTAGAAATGTAAATGTCTCTTACAAAAGATAACGTCTCAGTTTTCCGAGCTTCACCTGTGTTTGCTGTTTCTTAAAAATAACCAACTCAAAACAATCCATATGTCATAGAGGCATGTTTCGGGGTGGTATATTTTCCTCCCCTTCACCATATCAGTGGTCATCAGGCCATTGTAGGAGGTTCTGCTGCAAATTCAGATGTGCAGACTCAGCTGCTCTGTTGGAGGCTTGCAGTAGCTCTGTGAAGGTAGTAGTACATTGCAGAAATGGCTGAAGGGCTGTGAGATAAAAGTTTTACAAGATTTGGATACCTGCGGTGAGGGGCCTGATCTTTGCAAACAAGGTCCCAGAAGCATTGTTTCTACATTTTTTAAGGGAGAAAAAATACAAGGAAAGCCAATCTGAGAAGTAATGAGCTGCAAGCATGACCAACTCGCTTTCTGGAAGAGAGTTTTGAAAAGGGATAAACCATTCCCAGGTGGATGATAAGCACAGAGCTGGAAAGTGACAGGCTGCAACAGAGAAGCCCAGGGCACATCTTTAAAAAGAGAATCGGGTTGGGGGAGTGTTTGACCTAGACTTTGTCAACCAAGAAATCCAGAAGACTGCAGATAAGAAAAGACTTCATTTGGAGTTTTAGGAATTGCAATTTGAGAGACGGAGATTCAGGTAAAATCAAACGAGTGCTCAGAGAAGGGAAAGAGTCAGGGGTTTATATAAAGGCAAATCCACAAGGCTGTTAAAGTTTTTGGCAAGAATTATGATTGACTCTGATGCGAGAAAGGAAATATTTGTTCTTAAGGGATAAGCTGTCATGAGTTATTTAGGATTAAGGGGTCCAATGAGTACCTTGAGTTTCTGGAATATTGGGCATCTGCCTGGATGACTGTGTTAAGACAATACGAGGTCAAAGTTCAGATTTCATCCAGCTGAGATGTGCACAAGTCACACTTCCTCAATGGCCTCCCAGCCCCATTTTAGAGACCTCTCTCAGCAATACTGAGTAATGGAAGCCTATCTGAGATATTAGGTTGTGGACATCAAAATTGGAAGACCTAAATGTATATATTCAATACATTAGAAAGCAGGACAGGAAGGTTATTAATACTTCATAGGTGTCCATATAAGGCTTCACAGCTCACGGAGAGCTTCACATACACTTCCTCATTCAAGCCTCAAAGATAGCAAACTATGTTCTTATTTTATAGATGAGGAAAAATTGCCTTAGCAAAGTTAAGTGTCTTGCCCAAGGTCACACAGCTGGTCAGAACACTTATTCAAACACAGAAAAAGAAAAAGGAATATTTTAGGTATAAAATTCCTTTAAAAGATGTGGGAGATAAGGCTGAGGGAGCTTGAGGAAAGACCTAAACTGATCAAGAGTTTTAAAGAATTGTTATCGTACTCTATTGCAGTAATTGCCTACTTTTGTGAGAGTTTTAAACCAAGTATTTTAGCCTGCAAAGCAAAAATGAAACAAAACAGACAACATGAAAGGAGAAAAAGCCAAGAATCTAGAAAATCCGTCTGATTAATATGAAACCTAGAAAAATGACACCTAAATAATCAAAATGTTTCTAAAACTATTGTTCTTTTTCCTACAACCAGTCTACTTTTTAAAAACTGCACCATGTAAGAGCTATGAGCTGGGTTTTATTCAGTGTCTTACTGAGGACTGTAGCCCAGGAGACAGCCTCTCAGATAGCTCCTAGGAACTTCTCTGAAGTGGTAGAGGAGAAGCCAGTACATATATATGTGAATTTTGGCTAGGAAGAACATGCAGTCAAGATCTCAGTGAAAGGTTACTGCTAGTCACGAAGATCAGATATCCCAGTCAATGATTTTAGTGCTTTTTAAAAAAAATTTATTTTTGGCTGTGTTGAGCCTTCGTTGCTGTGCACGGGCTTTCTCTAGTTGTGGCGAGCGGGGGCTACTCTTCATTGCAGTGCGCGGGCTTCTCATTGCAGTGGCTTCTCTTGTTGCAGAGCATAGGCTCTAGGCGCATAGGCTTCAGTAGTTGCAGCACGTGGGCCCTAGAGCACTTGGGCTTCAGTAGTTGTGGCGCATGAGCTCAGTAACTGTGGCTCATGGGCTTGGAGAGCACAGGCTCAGTAGTTGTGGTGCACGGGTTTAGTTGCTCCACGGCACGTGGGATCTTCCCAGACCAGGGATCAAACCCGTGTCCCCTGCATTGGCAGGCAGATTCTTAACCACTGCACCACAAGGGAAGTCCTTTAGTGCTTTTCTAGGTATGGCAAGATGCAAGAATCTGGGGTCTTTGAAATTCTTCCTTAGATATACATTTTAACCATCTAGGGGCTCATATACCCAGTACACAGAATACTTCATCCTGAATTCCTTTCAGGGTGTACTTGTAGATCAGCACTTGCAGTAGCTAACGACTTGATCTTTGTAGAACCAGAATGGTGAGCAACATTCTTTCCTTACAAATCTAAATCTTGGCTGGGGGATATGAGGTAAGATACAAAAAGTCCATTTTAAGTGATAGCAATTGAAGGGGAGCAGAAGAGACGACCTCAAAATATGTCACTTTGGCATCTGGGTTATTTTGAGCTGAAGGCAGTCAAGACCCAGCAGACTCAGGAAAAACTTTTACCTCTCCCTTAACTACCTAAAAGACTTTTAGACAGGAAGCCTAGACCAGAAAAAGAGCTATTACCAGAGGTAAATTTTTTTTCCAAAAGACCTATTTCTATAGCAGGGTAAACTTCTAATTACCAACCATCTGTTCTTCCTATCATCTGTGAATTACCCTCCTCCCCTGTGAAGCCCCAGTCCCTTTCCCATTCCTTAGCTCAGGAAGGCATATAAGCCTCAATTGCCCAACTTGCCCTTGAGCCATATCTTTTGGACTCTTGCTTATACAAAATTAAATTTGTTTTTCTCCTGTTCATCTGTACGTCTGTCTGTCTGTATGTACTTATAAAACAAGACTTTTCCTTCTCAAATATTAAACCACTCCAAATGGTGGAATTCTAAACTAGCAGAGGCCGAGCAATGAAAGAGAAATTCATTTTTAACTATTTATATTCATTCACCTGGTAATTGTAAGGACAACTGGCCCGAGGCAGGGGAACGCAATCAGACTCACAGGTTGCATCAGGCCAAAACTTTCTGGACCACCCAGTTCCAGAAACTGACCTGGGGACTTTCCACCCGGCCCAGCCTTCCCGCCTTTCGAGGGGCGGGACTAACGGCCCCAAGACTGATGCAACCGGCACCGGATATTGCCACGATACCCGAAGAGACCACCAAATAAGGAACAACCTGCGCCCTCCCGGATTCACCACACCCCTTTCCCTTCTTCCCCTATAAATTCTGCCCAAAACCTCGCCCGGGCGCGACTTCTTTGGCCCCTTTCTCTCGGACCAGTGAACTTCACCCGGGAGCGCTCCCTAATAAAGCTTGTTTAAGCTTTCCTCCGTTTCTTGGTGCCGTTCCTTAAAGTAATAGATTTAATATTTTTCTTCATTATTTTACCATAAAGTCAGAAGGTTTTTTTCATATGCTAGTTGTAGAAGGAATGTAAGATATTCTTACTAGGAATAAAAGTGATTAGCCTCTATAGATGAGTTTGAGCACTCCTGTGTACATTTTGGCAGATGTAATGAAGCTCAGGAAGAGTTCTAGAAAACCTGGATGAGAAAAGAAACGAGTTCCTGGAGATTTTGAAAGCAGTGGCAATGCTCTCAGCCACAACAATTAAAATATGATCTTAGGAGCAGCGTCAATCTGTCCCAAACTTCTAGCACAAGACTTGCAGTGCTAGATTCAGATGTTAATGCACTAGGCTTGTGGGTATGAGATATACTCAAATGTTAAGCCGTCAGAGAAAGCCTCTAATGTGGCTATTACTGAATGATAATGAAAACAAATCCCTCCAAATAGCATTATTAAATGCATTTTTTTTTTAGTCTGGAGGTAAATCCTTGAGGATATTGTTTAAAACCTACTTTTGAAAGGATCCAGTGAAAGTGTTTCCACATAAGTAATGCAACCACTGACCTGTGTTATTTAATGTGCTCTATCATAATTAATCTGAAATCCTTGCTCCCTTGATGTCTATGTAAACTCAACAGCAATGGAATAAAACAACTGGAAAATGAAACTCTCACTTTATTATTCACAAGCCGCATTCCATAGTTGTTATTCACAGATAAGCTTCTTCTGAGACCCAAAACAATTAAGTGTTCAGAAACTTAATTCTGCTGAGTATGTAACAGAAATAAATAATCTACCCCAGAAATGAGCAAAATCCTAATAGGGCTTGGCTGTTCATTTTCTTTACACTAAAGGCTGAACCTTTTGCCCTCCAGCCTTCCAATCTACTAAATGAGAATGACTTGATGTACACAGTGTTCTGCACCTCAAACAGGACTTGACAGAATTCACTGTGAGCCCAGTAGACGGACACGTGCCTTTCAGATGCTGATGTTACAGACACAGTTGTTCCCCTGTCCTGTGCTGCCTTGTCTCACTGGCCTGAGGGCTCCAGGAGTGAGCTTTGGATTTGAACAAGATTTGGGATTTAAAACCTCTAGCAATTACCAGCTGTGTGACTTGGAAAACTTTATTTAGTCATCCCTGAGCCTCAATTTCTTCATCTTTAAAAAGAGGGTAATAATAGTGCACAGCTCCCTGGGTGACTGAGAGGAAAGAATAAGAGAATGTATGTAAAATATGTCATTCAGAGCCTGGCACGTAGTACACCCTCAGAGCACATAAGCTGGATATTCCTCCCAGCACACGCGGGTTGGTGAGCCAAGCTTACTGCTCCTCCTGTGTGACTCATCTATGACTGCAAGCAGCTCTATCCCGCCACTCAGGATGCTTTGCTCCCCTCTCTCTTCCACACACCACTTGCTGTTCCCCAAATCATTGCTTACATCCTATTTCTTCCAAGAATCTTGAGGTGGAGGGGCAGAGGCACCTGGAAGACTCACCTCCCTCTATCCCTGTGCATCCTTTGGGGCTTTGTGAATAAGATAGCAGGAACAAAGCAATAAACAAGTGGAGCCTGTAAAAAATTACTGAACAGAAATCTCAATTAAATAGAGTCGAGAGACCAGAAGGGGGAGCTCTCGTGCCCCACCATGACTGCAAAGATCAACAGTTAGAAGAAGAACTCTTCTTCTTTGGCAAGGATTCAGCCAATGAAAAGCCATGGACTGTTTACTTCAGCCCTCCCAACTTCCTTTTCTCCACTATGAAAGGGTCCTCCTTCCTTGCTGCCTGGGGACTTGCATGTGTCTCTTCATGGTTGCAATTCTCTGGTGATCTGGAATAAATCCATCTTTGCTGGAGAAATATCTGGCCACCTCTTTATTTCAGGTCAACACGTCCTAGAACAGGAAAGTGGAAGGAATCTTGAAGTTTCAATAAAATTGAAACTGCCACATCCAGTGGAACATCATGCTTCTTATTTCCTGAAGCTTTTCCAGATAGCACCTAGCTTTTGTTGTTCAAAATATTTCAGCAACTCTTTGCCACTGTAATTGTTTGTGTATCTATTTGATGTTATTTCTTGTATTTTCATTTGCTTTTGCATTTTTACTCTCATCAAACTGAAGTTTTGGGACTTCCCTGGTGGTCCAGTGGTTAAGAATCTGTCTTCCAATGCAGGGGACGTGGGTTTGATCCCTGGTTGGGGAACTAAGATCCCACATGTCACGGGGCAACTAAGCCTGCACGTCACAACTACTGAGCCCACACGCCGCAACTACTGAGCCCACGCACCACAACTAGAGAGAAGTCCTCACACCATAACGAAGAGTCTGCAGCTGAAAATAAATATTTTTTTAAAAACTGAAGTTTTTTAAGGTAGTGTACACTATTCAAGAAAAACTATGGTCTAGAATAATTTATATGCTTCTGCTATGTTCTTCCAAAGAAACTCGCAATTTCTCTACTAGAATAATTATCAACATTTTATTGCTATTGCTTAAGTTACCCAAATGTCTGCCTCCCCATCTTTCAAGGGTCCCCTTCCTCTAGTATATGTGACTCATATCCACTCATGAACCAGCTCTCACTACACCTTACATCTCTGCTTTACCTACTGCCGGAGCCATATCGAGCCTCATGCCAGTCCCCATCTTCATCCCACCTTCCTTTCTTCTCCCAAGCACTAATGATCCCCAGCAGTAGAATTGGCCAGACCAGCTCTGAAAGTTTAGGAGTAGAAGATACCACAGAAGATAAACCAGCTTCAAATTTAAAGTGGGCTTTGGAGTCTCCCAAATGCCCATCTCCATAGGGAATTCTTTACTGGCCTTGACCCTCTGCAGTCTCTCCAGTACCGTTCATCTTAGGTGCCTATCTCCCCCCTCACCATCACCCTGCCGTTTATGTGTACATCTCCCAATTCCTCTGGGGTTTTTATTCAGAACAGTAGCATTTTAACTTTACTCCTCCAACCATCCAGGTCTGTCTCTGCAGACCCAGAAAGTTATTAGCAGGCCCTGCTAAACAAAGAAGCATCTACTTTGTTGGGGGTTTTTCCAGCTTTATTGAGATATAACTGACATACATATAACTGTGTTTGGTGAGAGCACTTAAGATTTACTCGCTTAGTAACTTTCAAGTATGTAATGCAGTGTTGTTAACTATAGTCACTGTGCTGTATATTAGATTCTCAGAACTTTTTCATCTTATAACTGATAATTTGTACCCTTTGACCAACATCTCCCCATTTCCCCTACCCATTCATCCCTTAGCAATCACCATTCTACTCTCTGTTTCTAGGAGTTTTTTTTTTTTTTAAGATTCCAAACATAGGTGAGATCATACAGTATTTGTCTTTCTCTGTCTGGCTTTTTATTTTACTTAGCATAATGTCCTCAAGATCCATATAAGTTGTCACAAAGAACAGGATTTCCTTCTTTCTCATGGCTGAATATTTCACTGTACAGCCAGTGAGGCCTCTGTATCTATGTGTTCCACATCTGGGAATTCAACTAACTGCAAATTTAAAATATCCAAAAAAATAATCATTCTAAAGTTCCAAAACACAAAACTCGAATTAGCTTTATGCTGGCAACTACTTACATAGCATTTACATTGTAAATGTTCCTTTCCAATCCATTCTTCAGACTGTTGCAAGATTCACACATACATACACACACACACACACACACCAGCTTGAAGTGCTTCAGTCATACCCCACTGCTGCTTGCTTGACTTGTCCATCACCTACACTCCGTCTTACCTTGTACCCTCCTACTCTCTACTGCTCTAGCCACAGTCATCTTCTTTCACTTCCCTAATGGGGTCATCGTCCCTCCTAGGACAGTTTTGCTATTCCCTCCTCTTGAAATGTTACTTCCTCTGAAAACCTTATCCAACACTCCATATTAAGATGTATCACCGTTGTACTCTCATATATGCTTTTTTTTTTTTTTTTTGCGGTACGCGGGCCTCTCACTGCTGTGGCCTCTCCCGTTGCGGAGCACAGGCTCCAGACGCGCAGGCTCAGCGGCCATGGCTCACGGGCCCAGCCGCTCCGCGACACGTGGGATCCTCCCGGACCGGGGCACGAACCCGTGTCCCCTGCATCGGCAGGCGGACTCTCAACCACTGCGCCACCAGGGAAACTTTTTTTTTTAAACAGCAATTATCACATTGTGGTCAATTAATTACTATTCACTTCTTCCTTAACAATGTAAGCATCTTGAGGTCAAGGACCCCATGGGCCTTGTTTATCAAGGTAACCTCAGCCCCTATGCTAAAAAGGCAGCCAGTATTAGCTGACTTTTGAATGAAAAAGGAATCTCTTTGCACTGTCCTCATCTGCTACTGAGAAAGAAAAGATTACTGGCATATCTCTTTCACCACTACTAGGACTAAGTAGAAAGCAAGTTAAATATTCACTTTTCTGTTGCAACAATTACTTCATTGTTGAAAGTATACGGACTCTCAATGAAATTACATTGTAGCTTGTCTAAAAAGATCTGGGGAGACCGTCTTCTGTTTTCCAGTATAAGATAGTATAAGATAGAGAAGTGCATAACGGAGAGGACACTGTGTTGTGTGGTAGCCAGAAAATGGGCTTCTAGCCTGAGCAATGTTGAGTCCTTAAAAGTGGTTTAAGGAGACGGTAAGCACTCAGGAGACAGCCGGGCTGCCTACAGTCAAATCTGGATATGCCGTTGACCACAGCAAGTTACTTAAGGTCCCTAGGCCTCAGGTTCCTCATCTGTAAAATGAGATTAAAAACAGGATCTACTTCATAGGGGAGCTGTGGAGACTGAAGGAGTTAGTATACGTAAAGCACATAGGCCAGGGTAACAGGCACGTAATGGCAAGGATTACAATTTAATGGCTTGGGGCCATTGCTGTGCTTTGGCACTGTGCCACTCACTTTGTGTACAGTAAGCGAAGCCTGTAAGTTGAGTAGACTGAACGAGACACTTTTTATGAGCCTTTTGAGTTCCACCATTTCAGTGATTCTAAGCAAACTAATTTAGGCCACAGGTGATGACAACTTGTGATTTTATTTTCATCTCTAGTTTGAAAATGAGAAAAATTGACACTCTGGGGAGTTGGATGACTTGTCCAAGGCTACACGAGAGGGCCAAGTCCCAGACCCAGAGGTTCTGAATGCAAGACGGCTTTCTTAGTTCCAATTGCACTGCCTCTCTGCTGTATCACCTAATAATTCTGCTCCCTCGTATCTGTACTGATTTTTTCTCAAGGCCCTTCCTGTGTATTATCTCATTTGATGCTCACAACTCTTTTAGAAGAAACCTAATGGGAAGGCCATGCAGTAAATTTCCAAGAGCCTGGGCTGGCCCATAGGCTCTGTGTGATTCACTGAATGTTTTTTTGTTTGTTTGTTTTGTTTTGTTGTTGGGAAAGCCACTTAACTGCTCTGATCCTCAGTCTCCTCGATTGTAAAATAAAATAATTGGGCTAGACATTCCTTATTGTTTCTTCTGAAACATATATATATATATATATATATATATATATATCAGTCCTCAACTACATATTATCACTTCCTTAAATCATCAGTTAAGGACGAAGCCCTTCAGAATATTGCTTCCCAGGCAATATCACCAACTACCTAATCAAACAGAACAAGAATTGACCCACTCCTATATGGATCCGTTGTAAGGTGATTCCTTTGTTAACGATGTGGACTTCAAGTCCAAACCATTCCTATTCTTTAACTCTGTACAACTAATATCGAGGCCCACACATTGTATTTGTAAAGATCAGTGGCTGATGAGAACAGCAATCTGCTGCCACATTCTAAAAATAGCCCTTGGGGGCTTCCCTGGTGGCACAGCGTTTAAGAATCCAATGCAGGGGACACGGGTTCGAGCCCTGGTCCGGGAAGATCCCACATGCCACAGAGCGACTAAGCCCGTGCGACACAACTACTGAGCCTGCGCTCTAGAGCCTGCGAGCCACAACTACTGAGGCCCGCAAGCCTAGAGGCCGTGCTCCACAAAAAGGGAGGTCACTGCAATGAGAAAGAAGCCCGTGCACCGCAACAAAGAGTAGCCCCCTCTTGACGCAACTAGAGAAAGCCCGCGTGCAGCAATGAAGACCCAACACAGCCAAAAATAAATAAGTAAATAAATTTATTTTTAAAAAAAATTTAAAAAAAAATAAAAATAGCCCTTGGGAAAGAAAAAGCCTGCCCTGAAATTTTAAGATTTACCACAAGAGGGCAGGGCTGATTCAATCCTGGGCACCTCGTCTTTCTTTTTCTTTTCTTTTTCTCTCTTTTTTTTAAGGTGTTTAAAAGGGTACACAGATGCAGTGACGAAGATAGCATAAATTGGTAAAAAGTTTTTTTCAAAAATATCATGTTCCTTTTGCAAGAATCATGAAAATGTTCATATGCTTCAACCTGTAATTCATCTTATTGAAATGTTTCCATAAAGTCGGAGTCCTAAAGAAATAAAAAGCAATACACCAGAAAATGGTCTTTGTAACATTTCCTACACTATATTTTCAAAGTGGAAATAATCTAACTTTCTAACATTGTAGACTTAATTAATGAAATAAATGGTGTATCAAGCTAGTGGAATACACTGCAGCTCTTTTATGAATATTTAGAAGATTGGGTAGCAAGGTATTAACATACTTATGCTATATTAAGTGAAAAAGCAAAGAATATAAAATTTAATTTATTCTATATTGAAGGTATGTAAAAATCATGATTGCATATTCAGTGGGACCAGAATGAGGCATAGAAAAATGAGAATCATACTTTTTTTAGGAAGGTAGAATTATAGGTAATTTCTTATTTGCAATGTTATCGTTACAGTGTTATATATAGGATTTATTTTAATCCCTTTGTCTGTAACAGAATCAGTGTTGAATGTTCCACATTTTTACGGTTTTCTTCAAGACCTTTTCAGCTGAATTGCCAAGTATGGCAGACACTGCTACCTTCTACTCAATCTCCATTCTTCCCTCCATCTTCATTAACCAAACCCACAGTCTGGTCACAAAGAACCCTGTTAAATATGCTCACCATCCCCAGAATCTTTGCAACTAGGAACAACCATGTATCCCAGTTCTGGAAAATAAGATGTAAGCAGAGGTCACTGCTTACATTGAGTTGAGGCTTCTGGGACAAGTCTTTAAAAAGCAACAGCCTCTGCTGGAATCCATCTTTTGTCCTTGTCCTTTGCCCCTAGCTTCCCCCAGTTCCCCCAGTTCTAGTCTAGGATGCAGATGCTACGGCAGTAGGCAGAGCAGCCATTTTGTAGCCATGAGGATGAAAGAGACATGAAAAGGATAATGAAGCAGGAAGACAGAGGGAGCCCAGGTCTCTAGTTGTGTCATGGAGCTGTCCTGCCTGTCCTGGACAATGGCCTCTGGACATGTTGTGCGAGCAAACTGAACACATGTTGTGCGAGCAAACTGAACACTGTAAGCCACTACAGTCAAGAGCACTACATGCGGCCAAGCAAAACCATAATGATATACCATGAAAGGAAACTACAGAAATATGAAGTTATCCCAGTAACGTGACGAGTACCACGATCAGCTTAAAGGACAGCAATGCACATGCAAGAAGGGTTGGAAGGGTATTTCTGGGAGACACCCCTCAAGGACCCTCTTTATAAAGTACAGCTACCAGAAGACCTTTATTTCACATTATGAACTGAGGCTGCAGAGTTAAAAATTTTTAAGATCTCAGAGAAGCTTCCTCCTTTGATTCAAATCTGGCCTGGTGCCAATTTTTCCATTTTTGGTGTAGTAGAAAAAGTGTGCCCCTTTAAAAAATCCACTCCTAGATTTATAGTTGCACAAACACTCAAGCTACATTTAAAATAATGCTCCTTACAGTATCGTTATAATAACAAAAAAGCAACATTTAAATGTCCAATAAGGGAGTAAATAAATTATGGTATTATATACCCAAGCTTTGGGATAGTATACAACTTTTTGTAAGTTCTGACCTGTAGATACCTCTAAGGTTCATTGTTAACTTTAAAGAGCAAGCAGCCAAAATATGATCCCATTTATTGAAAATAAAAATAAATATATTAGGGCTTCCCTAGTGGCGCAGTGGTTGAGAGTCCGCCTGCCGATGCAGGGGACACGGGTTCGTGCCCCGGTCTGGGAAGATCCCACATGCCGCGGAGCGGCTGGGCCCGTGAGCCATGGCTGCTGAGCCTGCGCGTCTGGAGCCTGTGCTCCGCAACGGGAGAGGCCGCAACAGTGAGAGGCCCGCGTAAGGCAAATAAATAAATAAATAAATAAATAAATTAGATATGTCTGTTAAAAAGCATAAAAAGAAGACTGACATTATTCACCATCCACAGTGGTTACCTCTGAGCTCTGTTTGCATTTCTATAGTTTGATTATGTACAGTTGAGACTTGTGTGGTTCAAGTCTTTTTCCTAGATACCTTCTGCACTCCCCTCAAATGAACCTGTTTTGATAGTGTTTTCACCCACTCTGTTAAATATAAACACATTGTATATATTTATATAAAACTTGGTTTTGAACATGATGTCCTTGAGAAACATTTTTGAAAAGGGGAAAGCATGTTTGTATCTGAAAAGCAAGTAATCTAAAAAGTGGTGTAGATTTCAATAAAAACCACTGGAGCAAATACTCTTTGCTGCTGTAGTCCTCATCCCCTTGTAGAAATTCTGACATAGAAGCTGGGTCGCAACACCATCCCTGAGCCTGAGCAGTCACCTCCCCGCATGTCCAAAGGAAGACACTGGGTTAGGTTTTTTGCAGACCACCTCTTATGTAGAAGGGGAGGTTGCTAGCTGAGGTCCTTGACACACTAGCTGAGTCTGCAGCAGCCAAGGTAATGAGATGCTGATCCATCCCCCTGAGCAGTGTGTCTCCATCAGCCTTCCCTCCCCAGTGCCTCGCTGCCTGCTTCAACAATCAAGGAAATCAACGCAAGTGTTGCACTAACCTTGCGTGTTTTGCGTCATTAGTAATTTCTCTCGGTATTGCCTACCCTTTGAATCCCGAACCCAGGAGTTTTATAATTAACCTTGACTCAGAATAATACAGCAGTGCAAATGTCCTATGATATTACTGATTATTTAGGGATAAAGGGAGGGAAGAAGGGACAGACTCCAGTATAATATAGATGCAGGTTCAAATCCAGACTCTGCTGCTTAACGCCTATGGTCATCAGGCAACTTAATCCCTTCATTTCCATATCTGTTAAGTGTGATATGGTGGGCTGAAAGGTGCTCCCCCCACAAAGAGATCCATGTCTTAATCCCTGGACTTAACGTTTGTTATTTATACGGCAAAACCTTTGCAGATATGATTAAGTTAAGGATTATGAGATGGGCTCTAAATGCAATCACATATATCCTTATAAGAGGGAGGCCGAGGGAGATTTGACACAGAAGAGGAAAAGACATTGTGACCACAAAGGTAGAGCTTGGATGACGTATCCACAAGTCAATGAATGCCAGCGACCACCAGAAGCTAGAAGAGGAAAGGCATGGATTCTCCCTCAGAGCCTCCTGAGGGAGTACTGCTAGTTCTACTGACACTGTGATTTTGGCTCAGTGAAACTGATTTCGGGCATCTGGCCTCTAGAACTTTGAGGGAATAGATTTCTGTTGTTTCAAGCCATCAAGTTTGTGGTAATTTTTGATAGCAGCCATAGGAAACTGATACAGCAGAGGACATGACAGTTATCTTGTAGAGTGGCTATGAGCATTTGTGATTACGCAAAGTTTGCTGAACAGTGATGATCACATAGTAATCAATAAACTGTATTATTTTTTTTTTAATTTTTTTTTTGCGGTACGCGGCCCTCTCACCGTTGTGGCCTCTCCCGTTGTGGAGCACAGGCTCCGGACGCGCAGGCTCAGCGGCCATGGCTCACGGGCCCAGCCGATCCTCCCGGACCGGGGCACGAACCCGTGTCCCCTGAATTGGCAGGCGGACTCTCAACCACTGCGCCACCAGGGAAGCCCTATTTCAATACATTTTTAAACAAATAATTTCAATTGGGTAATCTGCCCACTCCTGGCCCAGCCCTACATATACTCAGACTGTGTCTGGAGAACTATAAACCGACTGTAGCAGAATCTGTGGAAGGAGGCCAGAACTGTAAGGAAGCACAGAACACTCGGCACTCAGCCATCTTCTTCAGTTCAAATACTTCGAGGTCTCATCAGTACTGGGAAGATGATTTTCGTTTGGGTTTGGTTTGGTTTTCTTATTTGTTTGCTTAGACGTCTTGAATTGTTTCTATCTTTTCATTTTCTGTCTTCCCTTTGACAATTGTTATTCAGATGTTGGCTCTCCTGTATTAATACTCTGTGTTTTTTCTTTAGTTTTCTCTTAATTTTTCAGTGTCTTTGTATTTTTGTTCTACATCCTGGGAAGTTCCTTGACTGCTTATTCCAGTCCTTCAAGTATTATATTTTTACAGACTCTTTGTTCCCCACATTCTATTCTTGTTTTGTAGGTGTGATGTCTCTTCAAATCAAAATTACTTAAAATTTTCTTACTACGAATTATCTCTGTTTCCTTAGAAGCCAGTTTGTCTTTTTCTTTTTTCCTTCTTGATGTTTCTCTTCCATATTACTGGATCTCCTCAAAAGGCTGGCAAATTTTGGTTACCTGTTCATAGTTATGAGTGATTGCTAACTGTTGCAAGAACCTGGCTGTCCTGTGGGTAAAAGAGCATACGGATGTAAACGCTATGGAGAGGAGGTTAGGGTATGCAGGTAGGGAGCGGAAGGCAGGTCTCCCCAACCCTCCTACCCTCCAAATGCCAAGACAAAGAGGGTCCTCATCAGGAGTACCAATCCCCATCTGAGAGGCCTTATTCTTCCTAGGAATAGTACTCTGTTTCTTTGGAAAGTTCCTACCTGGTTTCAATCTGTGGGCAAATGCCAGCACTACACACGCAGTAGTGGAGGAAGAGGTGGGGGATAAACCAACAGGAGCTACTGATCACCAGTGCTTAGTAACCAGGTCAGTCATATGATTTCTGCCCCTCCTCCCGGCACTCAGTCTGATAGGTTTATCATGAAAAAATAGATTGTTTCCAGTAATTCCATCCTACATACATTGAGCTGAGTTCTTCCACACCAGCCATGTGAGCCTCCCCATTTTTAGAGCTTGATTAAAATGCTTGATGTGCTGATATCCCTACTCCAGTTCTTTGTACTCCTGAGACTGTGTTACCATTTATACTTTTCTACCATCATTTCAGTGGATTTTTGAGGAAAAGGAGAGGTAAAGCCATGTGTTCAAATGACCACCTCAGTCATAAGCCAAGGTAGGACTTATCCTATGGACAATTGGGTTTACTGAGGTAAATCAATAAGGGTAACTAAATACGTGTCTCTGGTTTAGTGTGGAGAAGAGAAAGTTCAGGGCATGAGGCCTGGGGAGACATGCTTATTATTGTCAAAGGATTGACATACATTTGGTTCATCAATTCAGAAAATATTAGTTGAGAACTCCTAAAGGCCAGTAAAGATGTTGAGTATTTTTATACAGAAAATGAAAGACAATTCTTGTTCTCTGAGAACTGCAGCTTTGTTTCCACTGCAGCCAAGTAAGTTTTCAGTGACACTATGGGAAGGTATCAAGGAAGGCTTCCAGAAGAAGTAACATTTGACTCTGGCCCATGAGGCATACACACTGTATGTTATCCTGCAAAAGAAGGGGAGGGGTTGTGAAATAGAATAGAGGATGTGTGAAACTTCAGATACTTTATTGTACCTGAGGACAAATAAATGGGAGGAGCCGGAGAAATGGCTATAAGTTGTCAGAAGTCAAACCTCGCTGGAGGGCCACACTAAGGAGTATAAATAAAGTCCTGATGGTGATAAGATGATACTGACATAAGTCGGGAAATAATATGATCAAACTTCCATTTTAGAGTGATTACCACAGTCATATTGGCGGGACTGACTTGAAGGTGGGAGGGGGCGAGATTTGACGATGTTAAGAAACTCTTGAAGTAAACTGCCTGAATGATAACTCCAGGCACAGGTAATAGTCACCTGACACTTTTATGGTTCCAACTAGAGTAACATGTATGAAAAACACTCACTACTGTGTAGAGACAAAGCAGCCATTCAGTGATGACAGGAGTGCACAAGCCTTCTATTTTGCTCTCATAACAATCACACAAGGTGTTATTTGAAATGTACTACAGATGAAGAAACTGAGGTTCAGATGTTTAAGTGACTTATCTAAGGACTCACAGCTAATACGTGGCAGTCTGTAGCCAAATCCAAATTGGTCTGTCTCCCAAATTGGGCCCTCTGAACCACTGCCCTATACTGCTGTCTCTTGAAAATTCATTTGGGATCCAGACATCCACTTGGCAGAGTTGCAGATGTAATTCAAACGCATGAGTACAAACACCTTCCAAACCCTCAATTCTGTGATTCCATTGTTCTCCCAAATAAGGCAAAACTACAGAAGCAGAGCTAATCCAGAGCATATCTGATAGCAGGGAGTGAAAGAGGTGATGTGGGCACCACAGGTCCCTGAGATTACTTGACTTCCATTGCCATTAACAGGTAGCATCTACCCCATTATTTAGGATAATTAACTATGAGTCTCAAAGGACTATGTCCATTCCATCTCTCTTGCCTCCCTGATAGACATGAGGATGAGTTTAGGAGAAATTACAAAATATCTCTATGAAAATGAGTTCCTCAGGCTGAGCTCCCGCTATAAATCCACCTTTAATTTTTTTTTCTTTCCCATCCTCCAACACCCTGATAATGTCATCATTTTAATAAGATTTCTGAGGATAAAGATCTCTGAAGGAACTTGTATTAAGCAATTACCCCAGGGACCAGCAAACACAAGCTCATGATATTTACTTAAAATTCTCAATTCTGTGGATATGTCAAGATCTTTATAAACAGAACTGACTTTTTCAGGGTTGGTAAATTAGTGCCGTGTCCAGAATAATGATTTCCACAAGGGAAATGGTATGCTCTTATTTTCCATCCCTGTTCATTGGTGACAGGTGCCATTTCAAGTAATTTGCAAAATAAATTCTGAAAATTGTATGGAAATAATGTCTAGAATATCTTTTCCATGAAGTAAAAAATTCTGTGTCATGAATGTTGAAAAAAGAATAGGATCTATGGAATCTATGCTCAAGATGAAAAGAAACTATCTTCTTCTTTGATGGATTTTGTTTCCAAGTGTTTAACAAGGCAAGAACATGAGAGAAGTACTTGTAATTTGAAAGTGGGGTGATCACGGAGATACCCAGGTGGATTCATATCACTTATAACAAACTGATTAGGGAATAACAACTGACTTTGACTAATTCTGTGGCAAAAACTTTGCTTAATGGTGAAAAGAAGAAACTAATAATAAACTAATAATAAAAAAAAGGTCTTACCCACAAATTCCATTCCTAGGTATAAATCCAAAATAATGAAAGCAGGAACTCAAACAGATAGCTGTACACCAAATGTTCATAGCAACATTATTCACCACAGCCAAAAGGTGGAAGCAACCCAAATGTTCATCAACAGATGACTGGATTACAAAATGTGGTATATACATATACTAGAATATTATTCAGCCATAAAAAAGGAATACAATTTTGATATATGCTACAACATAGAGGGACCTTGAAAATATTATGCTTGGTGAAAATAAGCCAGACACAGAAGGATAACTATTATATGATTCCACTTACATGAGGTACCTAGAATAGACAAATTCTTAAAGACAGAAAATAGAATAGAGGTTAACAGGTGCTGAGGGAGGAGGGTGGGGGGAGTTTTTATTTAATGGGTACAGGGCAGTGATGATTGTTACATACTGTAGATGTATTTCGTGCCGCTGAATTATGCACTTACAAATGGTTAAAATGATAAATATTATGTTGTGTATATTTTACCATAATATATATATTTTTTTACATCTTTATTGGAGTATAATTGCTTTACAATGGTGTGTTAGTTTCTGCTTTATAACAAAGTGAATCAGTTATACATATACATATGTTCCCATATCTCTTCCCTCTTGCGTCTCCCTCCCTCCCATCCTCCCTATCCCACCCCTCTAGGTGGTCACAAAGCACCGAGCTGATCTCCCTGTGCTATGCGGCTGCTTCCCACTAGCTATCTACCTTACGTTTGGTAGTGTATATATGTCCATGCCTCTCCCTCGCTTTGTCACAGCTTACCCTTCCCCCTCCCCATATCCTCAAGTCCATTCTCTAGTAGGTCTGTGTCTTTATTCCTGTCTTACCCTAGGTTCTTCATGACATTTTTTTCCTTAAATTCCATATATATGTGTTAGCATATGGTATTTGTCCTTCTTTTTCTGACTTACTTCACGCTGTATGACAGACTCTAGGTCCATCCACCTCATTACAAATTGTTCAATTTCGTTTCTTTTTATGGCTGAGTAATATTCCATTGTATATATGTGCCACATCTTCTTTATCCATTCATTCGATGATGGACACTTAGGTTGTTTCCATCTCTGGGCTCATAATATTTTTTTAAAAAGAGATCTTACCTATCTCACCCTAAAAAGATTTAAAGCCTACATAATGTGGAGGCAGTTGCACCAGGACTGTAAATGACAACAAAGTGAGGCACTGAAGGAGTTTTCAACCTTTTTAAAATTAATGGATACTTGAAGAATCTTCTGGAAGTTATGGTACTCCTCCTGGGTGAGGGAAGGGGAAGCACCATTGTGTATAATTTGTGGGACAGGGATTGTGGTGCCCTGAAGTCTCCCCATTGGCCTCTGTGAGACAGCAGTCATGTGAGCCTCAGCAAAACTGTCGAGCCAGCTGTTGAGTATGTCAGATGACTTTCACTAAAGGAAGGGGAAGATCACTGGCTCTCCAACTTCTCTAAAGGTCTAGAGAAACTCTGGAATCACAGATGGGACAACAGAACAAAAGAAGAGCCATTAACAGTACAAAAGCTCATTGACTCATGAGTGCAATCTCAGCCTGTGTAAACTAAGTGCCTTTCTCGTAACTTAGGATCACAAATAGTGAGTGGTAATAAAATCAGCATGAAGGATAAAGAATTAAACAGTATGACTTCATCTCATTAAAGTATAGAATCATGTTAATAATCTATTGCATTCGTCTTTGGGTCATTTTTGAGACCTGTACACAGCTGCTTTTTTTTTTAAGGAAAACTTAATAACATCCTTTCTGAATAAAGAGGTTTTCTTATCTGGTTGTAATTTGAAAAGGAACAACTAAAATTATACATTTGGAGTAATGTAGGAAATAAACACCCCTTCATTACTGGCCACAAAGTTCTATTTTTATACTACTAGTTAATGCTTACTCTTCTCTCTGGAATTTCTAGGATTGGCAGCACTTTTATGCATTTAGTAGAAATTGGTACTTTATCATCTTGGGATGAGAAGTGTAACCAATCTGAAAGTTTTAAATAAGAATTTTCTATGTGTCTGGCTCTCAACTTATTAAATGTTCAGCTTCTATGTTGACTCATTCTTAACCAATCAAATCATGAAATCATTTGAATGCAGACTATTTCTACTGCATTTCTTTTAAACATACAATCAGAGATGAAAAGAAAAAGAGAATAATAAAAAGTAAGGTGAACTGTATATTCAAACTTTTAAGATAAATAATGGACCCCTTTGAGATTTTTATGAATATAGGATGCCACAAAGTCAAATGACACATGTAATTAAGTCTAGTCTAGCAACAGTCCTCAACCATTCCCAAATCTAAATATAAGGCTGTGTTTTATTCTAAGTTCATATTCATCCTACCATATGAATCTAACAAATCTAACAAATTCAGCCTGACAGACAATTTTTTGTAAAGACATCTGTTCCCTGAGGCACAACACCCCATTTTCATTGTCCTGCTGATCTCATTTTTTTAAATATCTGTGTGTAGTATTTTCCCTCCTGAATTAAGACAAAGGCCATAGGAAAGATGGGCTAAGAAACATTTTGAAAGCTCTCCATCACACTCTGTTTAGACTTCAGTCAGTGTATAGTCAACTAAGGCTTGCTTCATTTGTACTAGAATAAGAGTAACACTTTTTACTGTGACAATAACTAGAAATGAATGTGATTGTTTAAAGTTTTGTTTGAACCCTTTGTGTCTCTTTTATAAGCTATAATTGTAGTACGATCTGTAAATCTTCTTCAGAAAATCTCTCTCTTTAAAAGCCTATGGTTGGATAATTTGGTTAAGTGGTAGAATTGAGCAGTGCTTTCCAAAAGGTAGCATGTGTACCACTACTGATATGCAAGCTGATTTTACAGAAGCAGTTAGGTTTTTGTAGTAGTTATGTTTTTATTTTTATGGTTTTCTCATATCTATTGCAAGTAACACTGAATCCATGAACACATATCCAAGTAACTCTGAATGACCAGAGAGACCAGCTAGAACAATGTTGTGGAGACATAAAGGAAAAGACACGGGTTCGAGCCCTGGTCCTGGAAGATCCCACATGCCGCGGAGCAACTAAGCCCATGTGCCACAACTACTGAGCCTGTGCTCTGGAGCCAGCGAGCCACAACTACTGGGCCCACGCACTGCAAATGCTGAAGCCCACGCACCTAGAGGCCGTGCTCCATATGAAGAAAGCCACTGCAATGAGAAGCCCGCGCACCACAACGAAGACCCAACACAGCCAAAAATTAATTAATTTTAAAAAAGCTATTAAAAGTGAGTGGCAGAGTAAAAGGAAAAATTTACCACACATGCACCACCTTCCCAGAAAGGGTTCATATCCTTAACACATAAAGAGCTCCTCAAACTCAACAGAAATATTATTTAAATTTTATTATACAATCATGAAAAATTCATGAGAACAGGTAATTCACACAATAAAAAAAAGAAAGGAATAATAATATATGAAAATACCAGAAGTTATTTATGATCATGAAAATATGACTTTAAGAAAATGAAGTACAGCTCTTTGCCCATCAGATAGTTAAAAAAACTGGTAATATTGAGAGTTGGCAAGCGTGTGCATAAAAGGACACTTTTACATAATGTTAGTGGAAGAATAAATTGATGCAAAGAACATACCCTCAGCAGGTAAATGGCTTGTCTTTAAACTTGAACTAATGTACAGTCTTTTAAAATTATATTCAGGAAAGCTATGTAAGAAGAAAGAAAATGGGATGTTATTAGGTTCAGTGTCTAACCCATCCTGCAAAGAGTGGGTACCACATCCATGAGAAATGCTCATCTCCCTCTGCACTCACCTCCCTCCTCCACAAAGCAATAACAAAATCCACTAACTGATCTAGTATAGTGAAAGGGTCATGGAAAGCAGAGGAAGAATCTGAGATATACTGATACTTAAGGAGATAAAATTTATAGAATTTAGTGACCTGGAATGTGAGAGGTGACAAGAGAGAAGCATACATTATGACTCCAGTTATGGCAGTTGTGGGAGCGGTGTCACTCCCTCAAATCAGAAACACAAAGAATGTTCGAGAATAAAGATAATTAGTTCACCTTGCGACTTGACGGTTTGGGGGAACTAATGATACATTCAAATGAAAATACCCAATAGAGTCTGGATCTCTGGAGAAGGTCTGGGCTAGTGATATATTTTTTAGAGTCATCAGGACATGATGAAAATCATGGCTTTGGTGACATTACCAGGGAGTTTATGTCTCATGAAAAGAGAAGAACCAAAGAAGGAACTTGGGGAATATTAGGGAGTGAAGGAAGGGTAGAGGAAGGAAGCACACTGCTATGGTTTGAATGTTTTTGTCCCCCCAAATTCATACGTTGAAACCTAACTCCCAAAGGTATTAGGTGGTGGGGCCTTTGGGAAGCGATTAGGTCGTGAGAGGGAACGATTAGCCTCTTCTGCTATGGGAGGACAAACCAAGAACCTCCCTGCTATGAACGAGGACGAGGGCTCTCACCATGCTGACACCTTGATCTTGGACTTTCTAGCCTCCAGAACTATGAGAAATTTCTGTTGTTTATAAGCCGCTCCGTCTGAGATATTTTATTATAGCAGCCTATACGGACCAAAACACGCATCATGGAGGTGACCCAGGGCGGCCTCATGGACCCGCACGCAGGCTCATACTGAGGGTGTGTCCTTCTCTCAGCCAACCGGCCTGGATATGCCCACACGTCGGTTCTGCCACCGTGGTGGCCAGGTGGGAGCCTGAGCTTTTGCCTATAAACCCCTCATCACTGCTAGAAAAATAAGTGTGAATGGAGGTGAGGCAACACATCATCTTCTTTGTCTGACTTGGAGAATGTATCCTCATTTCCAGAGGAAGAGAGAGCCCTGTTCCTAAGGCAAAGTCTTGGAGCCCAGCAGCCACATGTGTTTGGGTTTTGAGTCCACAGACACCTTCTCCCCCAGACCCAGATGCAAAGAAACTGCCTAAGAATAGTCATCTCTCTTTTCTCATATATTATTGAGCAATCTTTGCCCTTTTGCATACACACACAAAAATAATCATATTAGTCCAATTGGATTAGTTCAATGCATATCATTTGTAAACCTCCTGGGAAAAGATGGGGAATACTTTCCTTTGTTTTCAGAAAATCTGATTGAAGCAGATCATACATATGTTTACAAAGGATAAAGAGCCAGATTAATTTAAATAGGTGAAGCTACAAGGAGCATTAGTCACAGACATCATTCATTAACAAAAGCCATCTGAAAAAATTAGAATAAAAAATCATCAATGGGTAGTTGAAATCCATTAAAATACACACACTAATCTATAGTTCTTACATAGTAAATCCCAAAGTAAACTTATTTATAAAATCAAATCCTATTGTACTATCCTTTTATACTAAATCCCAGGGTAAATTTAGTTATAAAAATCAAACTCTAGTGTGAGAAAAATTATTAAATATATTAAAAATTAAGTATAAACTTAGAAAATACGGAATGGCATGAGTAACAGAAATGAAATCAAATATTCTGACCATTCCTTTATCTATTTTCTGTTCTTGAAAATAAAAACCAAATTTTTATGACTCCCATGTTCAGTATTTGCTGTTAAATTAAGTAATACCTCAAAACAAAAATGTTAGTGTTAGAACCACTGGGTCTATATATAGTCTCTTTTAATGAATTCCAGCAAAATCATAACTATGGAATCTTGAATTTGCTGGGTCTTTGGATAGGACTCTGAAATCTTTTAGTACCAGGGATGTTTGTTGTAATGCTCTTAATTATAACTGTACTTAATGTGTTTCAATTCTTCCTGAAAATTAAGATTATTCTTTATTTAGGAACATACTGAAATTCCATGCTCAATTATACAGTTTTTTTTCTCAGAATACAGATATAGAACATCTTTAACCCTGTTAAACCAAGAAAATGCAATATTGCTAAATTTCAAGAAGGGAAGACAATGGATTTCCACCCATGATGGATGACATTTAAAATCTCTGTGTCCTTTCGGCCTTCCAAATACATGCAGCTCACAACATGAAAGAAAGGAATCAGGAAAGAAATAAAGACTAAGGGAAAGAATTGAGGCAGAATGACAGGCTCATTAAAATGTGCAGAAAGCATCTCAGACTCCCTCGAGAAAGCTGTTATCATGAAATAATCATGCTGACGAACATGGAAAGAGTGGACTCCGGCAGAAGCCTTCTGTTTCCCCCAAGAAGTTGGTGATTATATCCTGGAAATGTTGACCCCGGGAAAGCCTGGCTGCTTTGTTGCTTAATAGAGTTCACAGAAAATGCTTGTCTCCAAAATGAGATTGCTCCCGTATTCACCGTGCAGCCTGAGCGTCTTGACAGCATGAGCAGGGGGCCATTTCTCCTAATAAAGGGAGGGGTGGGAACCCCCTGGGGGAGGAAATTGTAAGCAATCAAGCTCAACTTTTGCAGGAAGAGCTCTTGCCTTCTGCTCAGTTGTCAAATGGTCATAAAAGAAGGGACAAGGGAAGCTACTAGAATTTGGTAGAAACAGGATAACAGGTCAGACTGACCCATTTTTCTTAGCAGTTATCCCATTTCTATCTCTGAGGCTATGAGAAATATTCCTTAAGCAGCCTATCTATGTAGACAGTTTAGCTTTTTAAATTGCAATCTTTGTTAGTCTTTCCATTTTCTCACTCTGTTGGCTCAAATCTTAAGAATACTTTAATCTGAAAACACAAACAAGGCTTTCTGAGTTTTTGCACTGAATGAAATGTTTTTCCTCTTGATGCAGCTGGACTGAGAGACAATGGAAAGGACAATGTGGGGGGGGGTGAAATGAAACAGTACAGTCCACGGGTGAGGGGGCCCTTTGGAAAACTGCAATTCTGAGATAGTAAACAGGGACAACGGTCCCGAATCCTAATGGTTTCTGGTTAAACATAATTTAATTTATATTTTTAAATGAAAAAGCAAGTAGCAAAAAAAAAAAAGGCATACTCTATGATTCCTTTAATATTTGCCGAACTATGTATCTGTATGTGTTCATACATGTAAATGCATTTAAAAGATCATAAAATGCTACTCTGCTATTAATAGTGACTACTTTTAGGATGGGGTCAGCTGGAGTGGAATTAGAGGCAGTAGTGAAGACTAACTCTTTAATCCTGATTATAGTTCTTCCTTGCTCGAAATATTCCCACAGTAGTGTATTCATGTATTACCTGTGAAAACTAATCAGTACTTTTTAAAAGATGGAAAAAATGTGGTTCATCCATGACAGAATCTGGGCATGGCTGTGATACAGAATATTCTCATAGACTCAAGGATTCCCCTATAACCAAGGGGATTTCTAAAATGAATATTCCCACCAGGGAGCTTCTGTCCCCAACCAAAGTTTCTCTGATGTTAAGTCAAAGATCCCTACGTGCTTAAAGACCACAGGCCTTGGATATTTGTTTATCAAAATAATCACGTTTTCTCTGGAATCTCCCCCAAATGTTCCCAAGGCAATATTACAAGAGATCTTCAAATGGTTCCTAACTCTGTAAATAACATGCCAACCCCACCGAGATATGACAATTTAGGACCAGCCTTGACGAGCTGATTGAGTTACTAACAGACTTGGTGCGATGTCCCTGTTGTAGGTATACACCCTATGTATCAGAGACCCAAGAAAAGACTAACTTGAAGTGTCATGTTTCTTTATACCAAAACTTTTACAATCTTTGCTACAGGCCCAATATGTTGAACAGTTCAGGACACATCCTGGGAACTGAGACACAGCATGCTTCCTAACATAAGACTAAAAAGATGCCTAACGAATCTCATATAACACTTGGAAATGCGAGTTAAGAAGCCAACTGAAAATATTTCTGATTGTGGGTTTTCGGCCTGAGAATTAAGCTCCGGATTTTAATGCACCCTGGAGTCAGCAACGTCCCACCAATGTTTTTGCTTGTTACAGGCCTGCCTTACGCCAGCTTTGCAGTGTTGGGTAACAAGTGAGTCTGGAAAAGTTCATAAATAAAGCCAGGCATCCAGGGTTTTCACATTGTCCTCTCATCAAGGGGGAGGTTCATACCACGCTGCTTCTAGAAAAGTGGGCCAAATTGGCCCAAATGTCTAAAACCCTTTTAGCTGAATCCATTACACTAATATCTGACAATTACAAACTAAGTCTTATTTAACGTGCTTGGGTGCTCTCACTTAAAGGCAATCATTACTGAAAAGAATGAGTTGTATAAACCTGTTTCCCAGCACGTTGGTTGACAAGACTCCCCACTGGCTATAATGCAACCATCAGGCAGAGCTTTTTATATTTAATGTTGAAAAATTATCCTTCGTAAATGGCAGATTGAGGATTTTCACTGTCAATCTTGCTTTTCACTCAGCTGTATTTCCATTTCACAGAGCATCTTGGATCTAGCTGAGGGAGGTCCCTAAAAATACAGAGCAAGAATAAATCCAAAAGGAGGATGGAAGTCTGTTAAGACCCTGTCTGCTAGATCAATGACAGGAAAATATTTTGGTGAAAACTTCAAAGGGTGACTTTCAAAACCCTAAGGTGAAGTATGCTCCTGTATCCAGGTCAAGAATGTCAAGAGCAACAGGGTTTGGGAGGATTTCACCTCCAGGGGAAGAACTGTGTTTGCATTATATCAGGGGTCACATTGCAAAAATATATAGAGTTTCAAGCTGCAAGGTACTGTTATAGGTCATCTACTCTGACCCACTGTGGAAATTTCCATCCAAATGGAAATTCAAACTCCCTGTGATTACTCTTCATAATGGGTCATTCACAGCCTCCTGAAAGGTGTCTGCATTGTTGGGCAGCTGTCACCTCATATTCTTAATCATGAGCCACACAACCTGCAGCCCTTTCATTTCTACCCATTTTCCCCTCCAGACCCACAGAACCCAGCTGATTTTGAGCTATAAACCTCCTTGGCGAAAAATACAAAATCACATAATCCCCCTTAAAAACGTCTTAAATCATGGCATTGTTTTATGAGGAACAAGTTAAAAGTAATTTTAAATGACTCTTTCATTTTTATATGAGCTATTACTAAATATTCTATTAGAAAGTTTATTTTATTACCCTCATGAATACAGAGTAAACATGTAAAAATAAATTTTTATTTTTCCTTATTATCAAGTCCTATAAACTGTGTAATTTACTTTAATCATGTGAGAAAATGCATTCAGATTGTATTGTGTATATATATATATATATATATATATATATGGTTTGGTGAAACACTGAATCTTGAACTAAAGATTAAATGTTAAATATCTGTTTCAATATCTGGGGATACAGTGATGAACAAAGTGCAGGGCCAGTCCCCACCCCCAGGGATTCTGATTCATTTGTTCAGGAATAAGGCCCTAGAGCCGGTACCTCATAAAATCCACTCAGGGGATTCAACTGCACACCAGGCCGACACCACCAGTCGCTGGTAATTGTGGGGAGGCTTCACACTGAATGGACTGCAGATTTAAATTATTCACACAGAAGATATTTGCAATACCTGTATCTTACAAGGAACCCATACCCAGAATATACAAAGAACACTTACAGAAATTTTAAAGAGAAAGACGTTAGAAAATGTGCAAAATCCTCCACAGGCACTTTGTAAAAGAATATCCAAACGTCCAATAAAAAGGGTCGCCACGGGCTTCCCTGGTGGCGCAGTGGTTGAGAGTCCGCCTGCCGATGCAGGGGACACGGGTTCGTGCCCCGGTCCGGGAAGATCCCACATGCAGCGGAGCGGCTGGGCCCGTGAGCCATGGCCGCTGAGCCTGCGCGTCCGGAGCCTGTGCTCCGCAACGGGAGAGGTCACAATAGTGAGAGGCCCGCGTACGGCAAAAAAAAAAAAAAAGGGTCGCCACTTCATTAGTCATCATAGGAATGCAAATTAAAACACATTGTAATAACACTTCAAACCCATCAGAATGGCTCAAATGAAGAAGCGAGGCCATGCCAAGTCCTTTTCTAGGATGAAGAGCAAATAGAACTTTCGTCTGCTGTTGATGGGAATGTAAGGAGGTGTACTTTCTTTGGAAGACTGTTCGGCAGCAGCGGATAAACCTGACTGTATCTATGCCCCACAGCTATTCCTCTTCTATGAGTACATATCTTCGGCGTAAGACATATGGAAGAATATTATTTTATTATTCTTAATAGCCAAAAACTGGAAACAACTCAAAGTCCCTCAGCAGTAGAAAGGATAAATAAACTGAAATGTATTCATACATAGGGATACTATGTAGCAATGAGAATGAACAAACTATCACTACATCCAAAAACATGAGTGAATCTCACAAACTTAATGGTGAGGCGACGTAAGACACAAAAGGAGTATATTCTGTTATGATTCAATTTTATGAAATGCAGAAACAGGTAAAACACATCTATAGTCAGAAGTCAGACAGTGGTTACCCCTGGGGGAGAGAGTGACTGGGAGGGGGCATAAGAGGGGCTTCTGCAATGTTGGGAATTTTTTTTGGGGGGGTGCTGGTTATATGGGTTGGCTCACTTTTTGGAAATTCACACTTATGATCTTATATTTTTCTGCAGGTAGTCATACTTCAAAAACATTTTTTTAATTACTCCAAATAGTAAAAACAATAGTAATCCCTTATTATTAGACAGCATTTTATAATTTACAGGCTGTTTGCACACATGTTGTCTCATTCAATTCTCTCTTTAATTCACAGATTCACTCATTTTTTTCACCAAAACTTAGTAAAACTCCTATGTGTGAGGGACTGTGCTAGGTGATGCAGCAACACAAAGGTTACTAAGGCACGGTCAGTGGCCTCTAGGAGCTTACAGAACTGAAAATTTGAAGACGACTCTGTAGTGAAGCAGCACTAACTAGCAGCGATAATTGATGGGCTCCTACCTGCCAGGCACTGACCATTACCAGCTTCCTCTCACATTTAATACCTTCAGGAAAAGAAAGGTTCTCATATCACGTTTATTTTCTTCCTTAAACATTTAGTATTATATGAAGGAAAATATAATGAACTTTTCTAGGGAAAAAAAAAAAAGGAAATTTGCTTCCAGAGTTGGTGTCTAGAAGGGCGAATGTAAAGTTGTAAAGAACAAGCATGCAGATCCGCTATGGCCAGTGATTTCACCAACTAGGTCAGAGGACCAGAGGATGAATTAAATTCACTTACAGGCACAGGAATATAATATCACTACAAATTCCATTTCCATATTTGTTTGATTTGATTATTTCACACGGCAAGAACTAAGAGGGCCTGTGTACTGGTTTAAATGCATGAACTGAAAAATCGATAGCTAGTGGGAAGCAGCCGCACAGCACAGGGAGATCAGCTCGGTGCTTTGTGACCACCTAGAGGGGTGGGGTAGGGAGGGTGGGAGGGAGACGCAAGAGGGAGGGGATATGGGGACATATGTATATGTATGGCTGATTCACTTTGTTATAAAGCAGAAGCTAACACACCACTGGAGAGCAATTATACTCCAATGAAGATGTTAAAAAATAAAAAAAATAAATGTATCTACTGAAACCCAAGAATTTCAACTTTTTAAATAAAATATCAGTCTGAAACAAATATGAGGAAAGCTTTAAACCTTGACTGTGAGGATGATAAGATGGCATAAGTATTTCCAAGAAAAGTTTAATGCCTCCATTTAATAGAATGTGAGTTTTACAAAGAATCAATCTCCCATGAGTTAAGGTCCAAGAATATATGTGACCAGGCACATCAGTTATACAGCATAATAAATAGCATTTTCAAAAGCATATGAATGTGTTTTACAAGATTCATCCTGTATAACCCATGGAATTTTATAGATTCCTAATTCAGTAGCTTTAGCATGACATTAGAATGTTTCTATTTGTTCCACGGTAATATGTGATTGATTTTTAACCATGTTTAGTCTATTCTCAAAATATATATCTTTTACTGTTGGTTTAGTCCAACACCCTGAAACAGAATGGCAGCCAATAAATTTCACATGGAATTGTCTGCTGTAACTAAATCATTCACTCAACCTTTACAGTGTGATGGAGAAGAACAATAACTTACATTTGCAAAGCACTTTATTGATCTAAAGTATCTCCATGGATATTATCTCACTGAATCTCACAACTTCCTTTACTTTATAGATTTCAAAGCGGAGCTCAGCAGTGGTTCAACCATGGCCCATTTTGGCAGATATTAAATGCAGAGGGTTTGACTCCCAGTTTTGATACTTCCAAGGACAAAAGCAGCGTCCTAGGTTACTGGGGGTAGCCCACTGTTCTGAGGTTAAGAGTGATTATGTGTAACCACACATCATTTTACCCATTCATGTAATCAACATTCATCAAGTTCCAACTGTATGCAAGGCACCATCACAGAGATTATGAGAAGTTGTTTGAAAAGTTGTTACAAGATGTTTTGGAGAAACATGTTACAGTATAAGGCAAGAGCTTATTACGAGTATTTTTTAAAATGGTCAATATAGTAAATATATAAATATCACCTCCCATGGGCCAGGCACTATGCTAGGTGCCAGAGATACATATAAGAAAAAAAGAAATCCCTAATGCTAAGGGAGCTCACAGGCATTTTTTTCTCAATTCCTTAAATTAATTCCCAATCATTCTAATACTGATTTGATTTCCTGGGAAGTGTGTTAAACCTGAGAATTTGATTTATTTGGTTTAGAATGGGCTCCAGAAATCAAAATTTTTAAAGCCCCAAAATATCTCTGTTGCAGCCGGTACTGGTCTATGAACTTCACTATGAAAAACGCATTATTAACCCTGTCAAAGAGCCACACTGGTTGTATAAAATGTAGGAACCTGGTTTACTGGTTCCCAGTCTGCTAGTCTCCAAAAAAGTGAATACCTAGGGTGTTCTTCCATCCAGGCCTCCCTGATCAGTGCCAGTTTGAAATAGTCTATAAACTGAAAACATTAATCCCATAAACCTCAACAATTTGGTGATGATGGTCTATATCTATACCTATATCTGTTCCTGTAGCTATATCTACGTGTGTATGTGTGTATAACCATACTGTGTAAAATACATGGATGCTTTAATATTGTTCAATACCTTTTGAATAATCTTTGTAACTATAACTGACCTACAATACAATGCCTTGGTCACACCCTTATGCTCACACATGCATAATCAACAATCTTGGGGGCTGCCCTAATCCTTTCATACCTATATCTTAGAAACTTGCTATTTTCCTACTTATATTCCCCTTAACAATGACCTTGGTAGCCTTATTTTCTTGATTTATTTTGCATAAAATTGTTAAAGACACTCATTTTAATTTGCATGAAAACATGGCACTGTACATGAGTATCTACATTTTAGCAGACAACTGCATAGTGCAGCCATATGATGTAATGTATGAAGTTCTGTGGAAAAATCAAGTTGTAAAGTTTTAACAAAAAATACATACATTATACATATGTATATGTATAATACATACATTCATTAAAAATGCAGGAAAATTTGGGACTTCCCTAGTGGAGCAGTGGTTAAGAACGCATTATTCCCTGCCAATGTGGGAACATGGGTTCGAGCCCTGGTCCGGGAAGATCCCACATGCCACAGAGCAGCTAAGCCTGTGTGCCACAACTACTGAGCCTGTGCTCTAGAGCCCACCAGCCACAACTACTGAGCCGGCGCACCACAACTACTGAAGCCCATGTGCCTAGAGCCTGGGCTCAGCAACAAGAGAAGCCACCGCAATGAGAAGCCCGCGCACCGCAACAAAGAGTAGCCCCTGCTTGCTGCAACTAGAGAAAGCCTGTGCGCAGCAACGAAGACCCAACACAGCAAAAAAATTAATTAATTAATTTTTTTAAAAAAGAATAACTTTTAAAAAATGCAGGAAATTTTATAATAATAATTACCTCAGAGAATGGGATAGAAGTCATTTTATTTTTCTGGGTTTTTTTGCACTTACGTATTTTCTAAATTTTCTATAATGTATCTGTGATCAGAAAAAGGTATTATTTTAAAAGATAGTATATTCAGTATTTTTCATTTTATTTTAAAAGTTATATAAGAAGAATATACACATGAATGTTATTAGTATTTATCTTTGAGAGATTATGAATGATTTTTTTTTCTTCTTGGTGCTTTTCTATATTTTTAAATTTTCTATAATATGCTTGTGCATTTTTACCGTAAAAAATAAAACAGAACTACAAGGAAAATCCAATGTTGAACTAATAGAAATTATTCTCCAAAGGCAGAACAGTAAGTCATTGTGAAACCTGGGTATTTGGGGGCATTAGAGAGCCTTTTAGGTCACAGACTTCACTCTGAATACCTGAAGTCATTCAGGCCTAATCTCTGGCCTCATTATTTCTTCCTCTAAATTAAAAGAATTTTTATCTAAGAACAAATTCCTTTGGGCAAGATATAGCAACTGCTCCCAGAGTACTAAATAAAGATTATTGTGAAAACAGTGAAAAATAAATCTTTTAAAACACACAAAAATTAAAAGATACACAAAAATAGGCTCTCAAGATAATTTTGACAAGAAAATCTAAATTGAATGATGGCTTTACACAACTTTCTTAAATACAGAATTATGTCACCTAAGTTCAACTCAGAAGTTGGGGGTATAATGCATTAATGAAAACCCGTTTCTGCAGAGAGGTCAATAGTCCCTTCTCATCACAACAGTTATTGAATGGATTTGAGGTACACATTTGGGCCTTAATAAAAGGAATAACAGTGTGGTCATGAACACCTTCATTTTAAAATGGCAGACACGACTGAACCTCAAAATGAGAAAAGATTCTCCATCCGCTTTGAGAAGACACTGTTGCAATGGTGATGGTCTGCTA